>NW_021853485.1:4032780-4040814 GCF_003651465.1 Formica exsecta
TCTTTCTCTCTCTCTCTCTTTCCTCTTATCTTCTTTATCTAGCAGCCCAAAGAGAAAAGCTCTCCGCGGCGGAAAACTCCTTTCTAGCTGCAGCTGCATCTCGCGAGTTAATCTCGGTTTTGGATAGGCGAGAATTTTTCCAAGTACTGAAAGTTTTTTCCCTTCTTTCACCGCTTATCTTTTTCAAGCGAGAGAAAGCAAAACGACAAATGTGGAATGTAATTGTTTGGTACGAAGCGCTTTCGTTTCAATGGCGGAATCAATGTGGAGTAAATAAAATTATAACGATCCAATCTGTCGAATCCGCGCGTGTCCAATTAAACCAACGACTTTGCTGTAATTTCACAAACTATGATATTACATAAGCTGTGTAAAGAGCGTTGAACAAGCCGCTCCGATTTTGACAATTTAATTTCTTTATCAATAGTTTGACTGTTGATTCCTATCGGTACGATAAGATTCGCGAAAATTACGTATGATAGATGGCAGCGAGAAAGAAAAATAAGGGAAATAATAGTAAAAAATTTGTCACACATATATCGATGGCGGCGAATAGTTCAACATCATTATAGCAAGATTTATAGTTGTACTTTTTACGAAGAAAAAGAGAGAGAGAGAGAGAAGGCCTGCCATCTTTAGCTTTTTTTCCCCGATGTAACGGGTGTCGATGCGTCGATTTATAAGACGCGGACGTTCTCCGCAACTGACGCACAAGGAGCACCATTTGTCTCGAGCTTTATTTTCTTCTACGTTCTTCCCCTCCATTTGTCGTTCCACCCCTTCTTTCTAGTAGCGCGAAAAAAAGCTCTTACGATTATAGGTACTTTTTCAATCTGGATCGACGGAGTTAATTTCACTCCTCGCGTGGTAGATCTTTCTACCGCGCCGCGCTTCTCCCGCTTTTTTTCCGCGCTTTTGCGCCGGACAGTGAAATATTCCAACTAGGAGAAACCCGGGGAAACCCTAAGTATATATCTCATAAAGGATTTTCTTGAGCTATTCAAATGCGACACTGCACGGATCAAGCGGTATCACGTACGAAACGTATTTTGAAATGAAATGTTTTTCCTTTCTAAAATATATATATATACATATATATATATGTATATATTCCTCCGTAATACAATGCACACATTCCAGTATCGCTTTCCTAATATTTCTTTCATGCGGTAACTACACAGAGATTACAATAGGGCTTGTATCTGCAATTATCGTTATAGAATGTTAAGAAAATACAGATAAAGACGCGTAATCATTAGTAACTGTAAATGCTTCCAAGTAAAAAAGTACAAAAGGCTCGAAACCTTTTCCGATAGCTCCAGAAACTAAAAAAAGCGCGAAAAAACATACAAATAGTGTAAAAGATTATGTCTCTCTCGTACGATCGTACGATCTATCGAAAAGATACTTTTAGATCATTCTCTGTCGCAAATAGTTATTAAAAATTCCGCATTAGATTTATTTATTTTACCAAATCAAATAACTTATAAGGAATTTTTTAATAAATATCTTAATTTTTTTTAACTGTTAATTTTTTCATTACATAAGATTTGTTTTATATATTTTGTTACATTTCTTAAAAAGCTCAACTTTTGATTGTTCTACAGTTGACGCAAAATTGTGCTGAGTGTTTATATTAATTACAATAGCCTTTACACGCCGATTGGTGTATATTGCGTGCGCCACATTCTAATACAACATGCTTCCGGCAAACGTTATTTATTCGCTACTGCAGGTCTGCGTTTCGACTGACTCTTCCGTGCAAATTGACAGTTTCGACCGATAGTTCGGAATAGTTCTGCGCTCGTACGGGACCGCGAAACGAATGCCGACACGATTGTGCTGCGCGCTTCTCCAGAAATGCACTTCCGGCACGTCCGTCCGATTAATCCGACAGTTTCCGTTGGAATCCGTTGGAAATAGTTGTCTAAGAGTTACTTCGCGCGCGCCTAACTTTGCGAAAAATATAAAAATTAGTGGGGAGAACACGCTTTTCTCTCTTTACCTTTCTTTAAATCAGTATAAATCCATCTCAAAGTCTCAATATCATTGATCAAGTTTTAAGACATTGCGAACGATAAATATCAAATGTTTATCTCGAATAACAAAACTTACAACGAAAAGCGATTAAATATCTCCGATTGAACAGAGTGGCGTGATTCATGTATTAAAATTTTTGATAATATTCAAAGTAGCACGATTTCCACATCAGAGTCAACTTTAATCATAATTAATTTTATTTATCGCGACTGCACATGCATATTTAATAGATATGCATACTCGTACGATATATTAATGAAAGGAGAATATTTTAAGCAAAAGAGAACTGTGTTTGTATAAATTATGTAGACGCGTATATAAATTTGTTCGCGACGCTTATTTCGATGCAATTTCGATGCAAACCGGTTCGTTTCGTATGTCCACCGGTTGCGCTGCATAAAAATACAACTTTATTTGATCGCTGATACACACACAGACACAAAATACACAAACGTAAATTTCACATATACTTCCCACGTTTTTCATAATAAAATGGAGCTGCGTTGTCACGAAACACGATATTCTCGAGACACTCCCCTCGACCTTGCGTTCAGAAGATAAAGAAAAAAGAAGAAGAAAAAACAGATTGAGCCGCCGCGTAGATTCTTGTATAGATTATCGTGCGCCAGCTAAAGTCAACATCCATAAATTTGTGCGCTAGCAAAAAGCGGTTGCGCGAGCGGTCGATTTTGCGCCGGTCGAGCGGACGCTTGTGCTATTACGACGGGCTTAATTAGAAACTGGGAACATGGTTCCCTACCTGCGGAGTAACAAGTGCGAGCGCCGTATTTCCGGCAGCGAACTCAATTACACCGGCTTATACCTTTATTTAGTAGGTGTAAGTCGCGCGCGCGCGCGCGCCCGCGCCGAATCCCCTCGGATCGTGCGCTAATCGTCGGTTCGTTCGAACTAATCTCCCGATCATGCATCTATTTCATCGATGTAAACGATAAGTTACACGAGATGTTGGAAAACTATTAAATTGTTGCAAAATACGAAACGTCGAACCGCGAAAGCATCAGCATCACGAAACGCTCTTGTAAAGTAAATATCCGATAATCACGTATCAACATGTTAATACGATTCTTTTACAGAAATTTGCTTAAAGTATTTTGCGAAATACTTATCAAATCGCATTAAAAATTCGTGTGAAAATGAGTAAAAAATTAGAAAATTTCTCTATGACATATTATTCCATAATTATAAATATAATACTGCGAGACACAACTCGTGTAAATTTCACAATTAGAGTCATATTAACATGAAGGAGATAAATTCTAATGCAGGAGCCATGAAGCTAGAAACACATGTTTTTAATTACATTACGCCATAACAAAAATAAAAATGCAGGATACGTGCAGATAATATTAAAAAATACAACAAGAATAATCCTTGGAAAAACACATGCCAAAAACAATACAAAAATATTATCGCGTTAGAAAGAAAGATCTTTGAAATAAAAATAAAAAGAAACAGAATTTTACTAACAAATTAATCGTGCAGCAGGTAATAAATGTTATCAAGACACATATTCCGTGCCACTTTATAGCAATTTTACTGTAATTTCTGGATGATCAAAAGATTATCGCCACGCAGAGATTTACCACATATCATTAAAATTAAAATACCTTACTTCAATCGGTAATATGTATTTCGCTAGTCGACCGGATACGAATCCCGGAATTGGGAATAATTTGATTTTGTCGCTCGAGCGACTTTTGATCGTCACGTGTAATTCGCATGCACACATAATGCCCGATTAGAATCGAAAGACGACCGCGGTAAAGTGCTCGCTGGATCTGTGAAGCGTAACGACGAAACGCACCGTAGAATGAAACGAGGACGATTCGACACTTGCATATATGTATATACACTACCGATCAAAAGTATTGCATCACTTCTAGAAACAAGGAAATCGTTACTTTAAAGTGAACAAAAACATATTTAATATTATCAAATTATATTTTATTACTATTATTTTATGCTTTATGAACGTATGAGCAAAATAGCTAGAGAAAAAAAAATAAAAGATCATCATTTACTTGCGTTATCTGTATTTTTTGGGGGTGATGCAATATATTTTTGTCCGGTATTGTAAATGCAAATTTAATTAACCGGATAAAAGGAAATGAATTCAGTTTTTACGAGAAGTCGTATGAATTCATCTTTGACAACGTGACATTTCGTAAGGTCGTGACAATGAAAGTTTTATGGCCAAATTTTTTCTCCAATTTTATTTCTACTAAATGCTGAACTGACACCGTCTTTTTTTAATGGCACTTTAAAAATTGGAGCGATTTACGAATCGTCAACCTCAAATAGACTTGAAAATCAAGGAAAATGCATTTAAAAGATCACAAAGGACACAAAGAGCGTTATCTTTGGAGATGATTATTGAATTCGATAAAAATTCGTTTAAAATCGGATGATATAGCTGATTAATTAAAGCTAACATTTTTTTGAATCAAAGTGAATCAAATGTTGTGTAATTCGAGAATTTATTGAAATTGATAAATAATATTGGGCAAAAATACGTGTATTTCGATACTCGAATCGGAACAAAAATACGTGTATTTCGATATTTGAATGGATAACAATCTTTGCCATAAAAAGAAAAAGAGATATTTTTTTAGTCAGAAAGTTGATGCAACTTTCAAATCTATTTCTCTCTTTTTGTGCTTAATATAATTTTCTGTAACATTTTCAATTTTATTAGCCCTGACAATGCATATTAAAACGAAACTCTTATAATTGAGTTAGTAACATTATATATTAAATAAAAAATTTCATACGGGAAAAATATAATTGAGAATAATGTAATAATATTTCAGATTATTCACCAATATATCATCCTGCCAAAATGTAAAACATTGAACAGTCATCCGCTTTTATTAAAAAAGTTTCGAGAGCTGAAATATATAAATGTGATTTTTTATTTGTTTCTTTTGTGTATACCAGTATTTCTGTAATTATTTTATTTTATTATTAACTTTACAAATGATAATATCTTGTATTATGTCTATACATCACAGAAAGAATAAATATTTGATTTCATATCGTTTCTTTAAAAAATGACATTAATTTTTTCCAAAATTTATACGTGTTATATGTATAAGAATCATTGAAATCATATAGTTTAATCGATTATAAAAAAAAAATAGATAACAATTTTTGTCTTAGACACAAGAATCAATAAAACCCAGTACCTTAATTGATTAATCATTTTGTTTGCATATCGAATAATGCTAGATAATCTTTAAATGTCAATCAACAACATGAATGTACGTATCGCATATGTAGAAGAAAATTTTGCGTATCTCGTGCAAAAAGAAGCGCACCAAATTTCTCGATATATTTTTTCAAATGTACAGATTTTTCTTGCTTCCTTTAAAATTTTGTTTCCGTTACCTTCTCGTAACAAACAATCCAATCGTATTCCACAACGGAAAAAAAAAGATAGGTTGAAAAATGTTGCTCGTTGTAATGGTAGTACAGCATTTTTCTGATCGAACAACGATCACGCTCGTAAAACAAGCGGGGGAACGCTCCTCCTTTTCGCTGGGAGAAACACAAAACGAGAACGCCGAATCACCGATAAATATCGGGCCGAATGGCATACCTAATTCCGCCGCGTCAGCGAAGTGCAGCATAAATGTCCGTTCCATTAGCGCGGCTCGTTTTTAATTGGCCACGATTAGCGCTCACCTACTTATTTCGTCGTTTAGTGCGCGTGAACACGAGCGAAAACCGAATCTGGAAAACGATAACCGGTTCGATATTGGTCGTCGATGCCATTTTATTCACGCATTCCGCGCGAGTATTCATCGTTTAGCTGTGCACTCTCGTAAAATTCTTGTAAATTGACTGGTATATGTATTCATCAGCATATGAATAGTAAGGTTTACAAACTTGCAAAGAGAAGAAGAAGCGATAATTTGGAAAATTTAAGATCACACTTTATATTTTATGCAAGTAATTTTACTTTTATAGTATTAACTTTTATTTTTAAACGTTCTGTCATAGTCGATTATTATTATAAATAGACTATTTTTATATGAATATGATAATATATATATATGATTACATGACAATCATATTGTCATATATTTCTCATACGTAATTGAGATAATGAATATGTAATATTTTATATATAAATAAAATATTATTTTAAATTTAATCAGATTTTTTACCGCGTATGGATAAAATTTCTTTCATTACGTTTCATGCATGAATAAAATTATTCTATAGCTTTATGTGAAATAACAATAATGTGTGTCTCTCTTAATTATTGTTGTCGCGTGCTATGTTTCACGAACAATGTTCGAATGCAGAATGTTAAATATTTTTTATTTATGCTTCGTGTATAAATAGTTTTACAAGCATTCAGCACGTAAAGTCGCGAGAATTTAAATTCTTCGATTTTTCTTGTCGATCTCCCCGTGATATATTTGGACATGGATTCATTAAGTGATTTAGCGTGTTTGTTGAATTCTACCATGCGAAATTCATCGTCGACAATGTTTTCGCGATGGACTCGAGCGATATTTTAATTCAAGAATCAACTTATCTTTTTAATTGATTCAGATCAAATCAGTTTAATCGGTTTAATATGTTAGATTATCTTTATTCTTAATTTTCTCTACTCATATAAAACACACAGTTTTATCTTAATTGAAAAAGAATTTCACGCATACTAGTAAAATTTAATATATGTGTTCGTTTGTATTTATTTTACAATTTTACAATTAATTATTTTATAATGTAAATTATGCTGTTTTACAAATATTTATAAAGGCATCTTACAATAAAATATTTGAATAATCTTGTTGTACTTAAACAATTTTCTTATAATGTCAAATAAGTATTTGAGCTATATTTTTGTTTGAAAAAAGAAAACAAGCGTCATATTCAATTTGTCCGTTAACAATTTCCAAAATATTCCAGCATTTCCGAAATTTCTCAGCCGTATCATCCTCTAGCGAAGCACCGGGGCTTTGTTACGGTCGACTGATCTTCAATATCATATATAGAACCGTAAACACACCACGAGGAAGTTCTGCAGTATTTAATTAAACGGCACAGCGCCAATAACATAGACAAATAATGCATATTCGAATAAGAACATATTGTCGTATGAAATTTTTTATTTTTTTATTTTGATTTGCTGTGATTGTGCAGAATATTCCGAAATTGATAAAGTATCTACTTGCAGTTATTTCTTAAAATTTGATGATAACTATCTCTCACGAAAAAAATGTTGAAGAAATGTTAAATTTACACAAAAAATAATGTCCACTTTCGATTAATTTTTAGAGAGTTTAATGACATTCTAATTAATATATCTTTATTGCTTGATTTAAAATATGTACAACCAAATATGCTACACAATTTAAAAAAAAAGTTAGGAAAAATTTAAATATTTACTGCAGTTTGGGATATTATTAAGTCAAACAGTAGTGTGACAGTTGTAGTCGACATGTCATTTTTTATGATAAGATAGCTTTGTGAAGATTTATACAAAATTAATAAAATATGATTTATATATATTAAATGCATGAGAGATAAAATAGAAGCTGTCATTTGATTTTACCGTCGGCTTTTTGATATGAGAGAAAAAAATCGTCGATATTCACTCTCATTGTCAGAGCATTAATTCGGCGATGCATAATATACAGGACATTCCATTCGATCAATGTCTAGCAGCTTTCTATATTTCATGCAAATTATACTTGGTTTCTTCTTAGCGAAAATTTAATAAAGGGCTTAATACCGTGCGAGATTGCCATAACGTTAAAGTTACCATTAAGGTTGAAGGATTTTAGCGAACTAAGTTTCAAAAAATATCAATAAGTAACAGAACGGTATTATCAAAGCCATTTACATCAAACTTTATCTTATAGGAAAGTTCTTAATATTTAAAATTCAATTACTAACATATATTCTCTCTCCTTCCTTCCTTCTCTCTCTCTCTCTCTCTCTTTCTTTCTCTCTCTC
>NW_021853485.1:4041286-4058136 GCF_003651465.1 Formica exsecta
TTTATTTATTTATTTATTTAAGTTTACAGGTAAAAGCTTTTCTGAACTATAGTTACAAAATAAGTTTTCCAAATAATAGTAGTACCTTTTCGAAACTCTTTCAGAAGTAAAGCTTCGCTACCACTACAGTCTTTTAATACACACACACAATACACACATGATACACACAAGCAACTAATAAAATGGAAATATCATCCTACCGCAATCTTCTTCTTTTTTCCTCCAGTTGTTCATGTGTTTTTCTCTCTCTATTATTTCTTTTTTTTAGAACACGAATGTAGGAACTTATCTTATTTTCAGATAAGATAAACATTTTCTCTAACGTGTAGCTGGGGAAATAAATCTCATATCTATCAGAGATTATAACGTGTATTGTATTATCTGTACTTGTATACATATAAGAACATAAACTTCTCCCCCATTTTAGAACGCGAATTCTTTTTATGACTTGCAAACTCTTTATTAATGAATATTTTTTATGTGTGTGTTTCAGGTAAGTCTGCCACGGAATTTATTTGCCGGAGCGGATATGGTTCCCGGACGATTACCTCGTAAGACAAATTCTAATTTCTCTAACAAACGTCGCGCGCGAAGACACGAAACGAGAATGGTTGCGTGTACGAAATACAATTCGAAGCACGTAAGAGGAAACACATCAAAGTACAATCTCGATCGTTTCGCGGCGAGATGGAGTCTTTGAATTTCGACGACGTGACCGCGCAAAATTTTCCGTTACATAATGTCTAACTATTAAATAAATAATACTACGACGAGAGACTTTTGTCGTTAAATTTTTAAAGCATAAAAAAAGTAAGTAAATGCACCCCGTGATCACGTTTATGGCCACGTTTCACGGGATGCGGATTAACTATTAGAATAATCAATCGTAGCCACCAATCGTAAACGTCGTGAAGTTAATTGGAACTTTCTTGGTGTATAAACCTCACAAAGATTAATGAACAGGAAACTTCGAAACACGTAAAAATGGAGTATTTTCTCGACAGTTGACTAGTAATTTGTGAAACGATGGTGTTACAAACTTTTGAAATTAAAATGTTTGCCATGCTAATTAGCCTCCGTATCGAGTTAATTTTCTCGTGATTAAAATGACTAATAAAAAGCTTTGAAATTAGATTTTCTTACGAATAATCTTTTAATTCCGATTTTCGTATTTTTTAACAAAAATATTAATTTAAATTATATTAAATTAATTTCACTTTTTTAAATTCCAATTTTAAATAAAATAGTATACATATATACATTTGTTAAATTATTTGGAAGAATAAATATATTCGTTATTTTTACAGCTGTAATTTTCAATACTTGAATGGCTAACTAAGCTTTAAGGATTACTTTTTTTAGCTAAGGAAGACAAATATGTAATTGAAGATAAAATATGTAAATTTTAAAAGAAACGAATTTCTGTCGGCGCGTACGGTTTTCTTAAATCCTTATAAACGTAACGTCACAGCGTGATATGGAAAGAGGAGAGAAAAGAAATGAAGCCTTTAGATAAATGTTTCTCTAGGAGCCAAGTAACGCGCTATTAAAGCTCGCGAGACGAACGAACGTGATTAAAGCGCGATTTTTTTTTGCTGACGTTTCCGCTAAGTTATTCCGACTCCAACTCTTAAGTTCGTAGTGTGTATGTCGTGCCCTCCGACGACGTTTTGATATTCTGACGGCGATACACTCTGTTCTAGTTGTGTGATTTATGGCCGCCGGTTCCTTAATTTACGTTCCTCCGCGATAAGCAAACAACCGAAATCGGAGCGTGTCCACGCGCACACGCACGACGCGCGACAGAATCGGAGATAAAAAAACTCCTGTCTGATTTCCCAGGGATCTCGGGGACCCTATATTTTCGAAAAGTCTGACATATTAAGGGCGAAGGTAGGATAACGTGGCATGACGTGAATTGTGGTTGCGTGATTTGAAAATAAGCAATCGCGCGCATATGAATCTTGCCATTAAAATAACAATAGATATTTTAAATACATAGTTATTTTTTCTTATATAAAATTATCTTTGGCCTCTGGTAAAAGTTAATGCATTTCTTGCAGTGAATGTATAAAAAATGCCATAATTTTCTTCTCGTGTCAAAAACTTTGAGGGATTAATAATATTTAAATAAATTTTGTTGAAAATAAATTATTTCCTTAAAAAATTCAGCAAAAATGCAAGTAAATAGTAAAACTTTATTTATTTTTAAGTTGACTTTGCATTAACAAATATGTAATCTAAAAATTAAACATCAAGATATTTAATATTTTAAATTGACAATTTGTGCAATGAAAAAATGATAATCTTTTTCTATATTTTTAGTTGGAAAAAAAATCTGCTCTAAATTGATACAAGAATCCAGATAAAGAATAATTATTATTCGTTGAAGCAGTCTATCGAGATTCCGCTTAATGCAAATGAAATCTCATAATTCCATTTAACAAGTGCTACAAGAGCAAAACACTCAGTTTCGAATTCAATTCGGGCAGAACCGGCAGAGCAAATCAATTTTGTCGCAATGCAACAAACGCTATAATTCACCGCGATACGCACTGGCTACTCTAACGTTAGCGTTAACGACGAGCGATAAGGACGCATAATTAATCGCCATCGCGTAAGACCCGCGTTGCACGCGAGGCGTATTGAAATTAGAAGGGTAATTAACGAGAATTAACGCCGCGTTATAGCGGGCGGTTCGCGCGCATGCGGTGCATTAAAAATGAAAGGGAAAAAAAAATTAAAAAGAAAAAACCAGGTCGGACGATAATTGCCGAGCCGTTATCGTAAATGCGAAACGCGAATAAATCAGACGCCTTAGATGGCTCATCGGTGCCGGCTGATAAAAAAAGCTGCATTCGTCGCGTTCTTCAAGAGTTGAAGTGTGAGTCGACAAAATCTACGAGACGCGGATTATTTAAAAGTCGAATGTTCACGATCTAACACCTCGATGCCGTTGCGTGATAGATCGGTTTAAGATGACTTGGCGAATTGGAAATGACTTTTTTTATACTAAATCGGGAATAATTAAAATATCAACTAACTTCTACGAGCGCTCCTTAAAGCGTCATAGAGTCCGTTTTAGCGTTTCACGATATATCAGATTTAGAAAATAGTCGTTGAAAGTTGAAATGCCGTACGAGCTGTTACAAAAGATTAAGAAAATATGCGATATTTTATTATTATATTATTTCATAGTTAATTATACGAAACACAAAAGATACCGCTCTTACGAATGTTAAAATAATTTCCGTAAATCATTCTTTTAAGGCAGATTTTTTTTTAAATCTAAAGAAAGACATTGAACAATTTTTTTTTGTCAAATGTTTAAAGTTAGGACATTTCCCATTACGCGGCAAATAAATTTAAATATCTAGCAACTCATGCTACAGTGTTAAAGAGCTATTTTTGTTGTAGAAACATGAAACGTACAATTAGGAATTCTCGAGGCGCGATAGATAATTGCTCGTTGAACTCGAAAGAGGTTGTTAGCATTGTGGTACTCGTCGTTGTCGACTATTTGGGCAATGAAAGATTTTACCGGTTTTCCGCGACAAGAGTGCATTCAGTAAAAGCGTGCTGCATTCACATCGTGCGCGTGGTTGCTTCTAAGGAATAAATTGAGGAAGTTCTCCGCTGTCGTATATGGACCGCATTTTGAAATATCGCGCTTATCGCGTACGCGTGTTTTCGAAAATCTTTTTCGTTCATCTCAATATACATATACGCGCACGAACATCCATTTAACGCATATATATATATATATATATATATATATATATATATATATATATATATATATATATATATATATATATATATATATATATATATATATATATATATATATATATATATATATATATATATATATATATATATATATATATATATATATATATATATATATATATATATATATATATATATATATATATATATATATATATATATATATATATATATATATATATATATATATATATATATATATATATATATATATATATATATATATATATATATATATATATATATATATATATATATATATATATATATATATATATATATATATATATATATATATATATATATATATATATATATATATATATATATATATATATATATATATATATATATATATATATATATATATATATATATATATATATATATATATATATATATATATATATATATATATATATATATATATATATATATATATATATATATATATATATATATATATATATATATATATATATATATATATATATATATATATATATATATATATATATATATATATATATATATATATATATATATATATATATATATATATATATATATATATATATATATATATATATATATATATATATATATATATATATATATATATATATATATATATATATATATATATATATATATATATATATATATATATATATATATATATATATATATATATATATATATATATATATATATATATATATATATATATATATATATATATATATATATATATATATATATATATATATATATATATATATATATATATATATATATATATATATATATATATATATATATATATATATATATATATATATATATATATATATATATATATATATATATATATATATATATATATATATATATATATATATATATATATATATATATATATATATATATATATATATATATATATATATATATATATATATATATATATATATATATATATATATATATATATATATATATATATATATATATATATATATATATATATATATATATATATATATATATATATATATATATATATATATATATATATATATATATATATATATATATATATATATATATATATATATATATATATATATATATATATATATATATATATATATATATATATATATATATATATATATATATATATATATATATATATATATATATATATATATATATATATATATATATATATATATATATATATATATATATATATATATATATATATATATATATATATATATATATATATATATATATATATATATATATATATATATATATATATATATATATATATATATATATATATATATATATATATATATATATATATATATATATATATATATATATATATATATATATATATATATATATATATATATATATATATATATATATATATATATATATATATATATATATATATATATATATATATATATATATATATATATATATATATATATATATATATATATATATATATATATATATATATATATATATATATATATATATATATATATATATATATATATATATATATATATATATATATATATATATATATATATATATATATATATATATATATATATATATATATATATATATATATATATATATATATATATATATATATATATATATATATATATATATATATATATATATATATATATATATATATATATATATATATATATATATATATATATATATATATATATATATATATATATATATATATATATATATATATATATATATATATATATATATATATATATATATATATATATATATATATATATATATATATATATATATATATATATATATATATATATATATATATATATATATATATATATATATATATATATATATATATATATATATATATATATATATATATATATATATATATATATATATATATATATATATATATATATATATATATATATATATATATATATATATATATATATATATATATATATATATATATATATATATATATATATATATATATATATATATATATATATATATATATATATATATATATATATATATATATATATATATATATATATATATATATATATATATATATATATATATATATATATATATATATATATATATATATATATATATATATATATATATATATATATATATATATATATATATATATATATATATATATATATATATATATATATATATATATATATATATATATATATATATATATATATATATATATATATATATATATATATATATATATATATATATATATATATATATATATATATATATATATATATATATATATATATATATATATATATATATATATATATATATATATATATATATATATATATATATATATATATATATATATATATATATATATATATATATATATATATATATATATATATATATATATATATATATATATATATATATATATATATATATATATATATATATATATATATATATATATATATATATATATATATATATATATATATATATATATATATATATATATATATATATATATATATATATATATATATATATATATATATATATATATATATATATATATATATATATATATATATATATATATATATATATATATATATATATATATATATATATATATATATATATATATATATATATATATATATATATATATATATATATATATATATATATATATATATATATATATATATATATATATATATATATATATATATATATATATATATATATATATATATATATATATATATATATATATATATATATATATATATATATATATATATATATATATATATATATATATATATATATATATATATATATATATATATATATATATATATATATATATATATATATATATATATATATATATATATATATATATATATATATATATATATATATATATATATATATATATATATATATATATATATATATATATATATATATATATATATATATATATATATATATATATATATATATATATATATATATATATATATATATATATATATATATATATATATATATATATATATATATATATATATATATATATATATATATATATATATATATATATATATATATATATATATATATATATATATATATATATATATATATATATATATATATATATATATATATATATATATATATATATATATATATATATATATATATATATATATATATATATATATATATATATATATATATATATATATATATATATATATATATATATATATATATATATATATATATATATATATATATATATATATATATATATATATATATATATATATATATATATATATATATATATATATATATATATATATATATATATATATATATATATATATATATATATATATATATATATATATATATATATATATATATATATATATATATATATATATATATATATATATATATATATATATATATATATATATATATATATATATATATATATATATATATATATATATATATATATATATATATATATATATATATATATATATATATATATATATATATATATATATATATATATATATATATATATATATATATATATATATATATATATATATATATATATATATATATATATATATATATATATATATATATATATATATATATATATATATATATATATATATATATATATATATATATATATATATATATATATATATATATATATATATATATATATATATATATATATATATATATATATATATATATATATATATATATATATATATATATATATATATATATATATATATATATATATATATATATATATATATATATATATATATATATATATATATATATATATATATATATATATATATATATATATATATATATATATATATATATATATATATATATATATATATATATATATATATATATATATATATATATATATATATATATATATATATATATATATATATATATATATATATATATATATATATATATATATATATATATATATATATATATATATATATATATATATATATATATATATATATATATATATATATATATATATATATATATATATATATATATATATATATATATATATATATATATATATATATATATATATATATATATATATATATATATATATATATATATATATATATATATATATATATATATATATATATATATATATATATATATATATATATATATATATATATATATATATATATATATATATATATATATATATATATATATATATATATATATATATATATATATATATATATATATATATATATATATATATATATATATATATATATATATATATATATATATATATATATATATATATATATATATATATATATATATATATATATATATATATATATATATATATATATATATATATATATATATATATATATATATATATATATATATATATATATATATATATATATATATATATATATATATATATATATATATATATATATATATATATATATATATATATATATATATATATATATATATATATATATATATATATATATATATATATATATATATATATATATATATATATATATATATATATATATATATATATATATATATATATATATATATATATATATATATATATATATATATATATATATATATATATATATATATATATATATATATATATATATATATATATATATATATATATATATATATATATATACATACGTATACAAATATATTTCGGCAGAAGTAATTCCCTGCGTTCGACGATCTCTCGCCTTTCGTGAACGTGGTGTTGAAAATCGACGAATCATCATAATGATTTTTTAATATTTGCGTAGATGCTTTTTAGGAAATTTTTGTATCGTAACAATTATATCGATTGGTCAGAATTATATATATGCAGAATATTTCTTTTTAAATTACAATTTTTTTTTTCTTTATTCTTTATCTGTAAAAATTCTACATAAATTAATTTCTTTAGCATATTTACAAATTGCTTGTGAAATATAAATAATTTAAATACATTAAATATATTAAATACTGAAAGCAGAGAAAGAATGTTCAACATTTTTTAATATAAAAAGTATAAATTCTTAGAAATATATTCCCTTTCTCTCTCTCCTCTTTCTTCCACCCCACTTTATCTCTTTTTTCTTCCTATCTTTCAGATATATTTTCATTCATGCTCTTGTAGTAAATTAAAAATTCAATTTATTTTTAAAAGAAAATTCGAAGGAACGTAACTCTATATACAAGAAAGATTAAAATTAGAATTTTATATTAAAGAATCTCTTTGTAAGAACTTCGTGATTATTTGCTCTTTTTTTTTGCAATACGCATTTATAATATTGCCTTTATTGATAAAATTAAATTAATAATACGGACTAAAATATATAAAGTCTCCACATATTAATTAATTTCTGTAACAAAATTATTAATTTTTGAAGGCAATCGAAATCCTCGCGTTCTTAGAGAAACACCGTGCACACAACTCGTATCACTAGTTTTGTGTGCGTTTAACAGCGAATGTAGTTGCAATGTGTACTCCATTGCGAACTAAATTGAGAAACTTCTTGCATTAGATATAACACAGCCATACGAGAATCTTGGCGTTTGAAGGAGAGATCGAGTCGCGCGCGCGCGAGTGTCTCACAATCATAATCGATTTGAGTGTGCCTATATAACCGACTACTGTAGCTTAGTGCACGTAATCAAGGATCTGAAATGAAATAATCAGAACTTTGCATATTCAAGAATCGAAAAATCTAGTCAAAAATAATATAGCTCTAGATTCAAGAATCTTATAAATCTAAATAAACTGACCTCTTTCTGAAAAATAGCACATAAAAAATGTGCAGAATTTTAAATACACTAGAAAATACGAAATATTTCTTTTGAAATTTAAATTATTGAATAACAATTCGGAGAGCACGGTTAATCATCGTAGCCCTACGGATTGGATTATGGTTTTTAAGTAATATGATTTAGCAATATGTTATATGGTTTAGGTACTACATATTATTGCCACTACATCAATGTATCGGGAACCGTTAATTAATAGTTCGATGCAAGTGTCACACTCGTACAATTATCGTATCACATGTGTAATCGAAATTATATATATATATTAATTACCTTTATTATTTACCGCCAGAAATTATTAATTGACGTTAATAACAGGCCACGTAATTGTGTGCAGTGATTTTTTAATCGTTAATTATTTTGAAGCAACACATGCTCCCAGAAAACACGTTCCGAGATAATAAAGTATCTTTATGTTGTTTTCGCTAATCCGGTTTCCTCTTTCAAACCGATCGTCGTTGAAAAACACCAATTTGGATAAACGCCGCGTATTAATTACTTATCATCCGATTCCCTATTATTATCGGTGAGCCCCCTAAAACGGTGCGAGGATGACGTTTGTGACATGCGATGCGGAACCGATAATCATCGGCGCCGCGTCTATCGCATCGGAACACGACGGACATGACGTACCACACGTCGCGTACGACATCCGAATTCCGAGGGGTGCCATTAAGGCTTCAGGCCTCGATGAAGATGATGGTTGACCGTATAAATTACACCTTCGATTTTCGTAACGCCAGCCGGCTAAATTCACGAGGACGACCATAAATTTCCAACGTTAGAAACGCGCGGTTACGCGGGACGAAGGGGAGAGAAAGGGGGTCAGGGACCGCGCCGCGCCGGTGCGGTGTGGTCGCAGTTTGCCCCGTAATTTGTAATCGTCGAATCCTACGATCCCAGCCGTGTGCCGGGGAACCTACCAATCCGTGACCTTCTTCTTGACATTAATTTAAAACCTTGTCGTCGCACGCCGATCTCGAACGAAAAAGCTCCCGGTATTATTAACGAGTTGATGTGAATTGGTCAAGCAGCCATCGATAACATTGAGAGTTCCTTTATTGAAATTTATTTGAATGAGATTGCGTATACAGAGAGAGATTTATTGAAGATTATTTATATTATCGTTATACGCGGTTATTAAAATTGGATTACTACGAAAAGGGAGAATTATTCGTATAAAACAAACTGCAGATAATATTTTATATTTTTTCTCTTCTCTTTAGTATCGAGATTAATTTAATCCGTTCTTTAATTTCTTGTAATGAAGAAACTAATTATGTTATACGAATTCTTGTTCTTGGAGATGACTTATGCTCTAAATCCTATTGTTGCTAATTAAACAAGTAAAATTGTATCAAAATTAGAATGATAAACAAGTGTCTTTATATTGCAATTATCAGTAAGGATACCATGATCCACGCCGGATTCGCGACGGAATAAGCCACTTTGTTGCAAACGGTAGCACACTCTCTTTAATAAGGGTTTAATAAAGATGAGTTTATGAAAATTTATGGCGCGTTATCTTATTGGTCATGGTAATTTAAATGTGACGATTTGTTTTATTCATGAGAGATCGTTTAAAATACTTCTGACGTACGGTGCACGGTTAAATAAGAAGCGGAATATTTCATGCCGCTGCGGGCTGCGCGGCATAAATTGAAAATTAACGAAGAAGCGTAAGAGTCATAAAGAAAGCAAATTCATGAAATTGGTCATTCACTAGGATCATACCAGGACACTTAGGAAATTTATGTTTTTATGAACTTTTTTCGGATAATTTATGAATCAGATACATTCGCACACACGATAGCATAAATTATAATATGCAAGTTGGAAGTTTAGATGAAATAGATCAGTCTTATTATTATTTATTACAATATAGAGATAATAGCAAATTTCACACGTTTAAAAGTTTATTACATAATTTAATATTACAACATTCCATGAAAAAAAAAAAAAATTGGAGCAAGTACAATTTTTAATTAATTAATTATTTTATATTGCCTAATAATTGGCCGTGTAAAAGTGGAACTTATAAATCCGCATTAATTGATGTTCAACATAAATCTCTTTGCAAATAAAATAATATTCTTCAAGGGTGATGACAAGATATTAGATGAATATCGAATTTACCTAATCGAGTTCCGGTAATAAATCATTAGAGATCGAATCGTAAAATCGCCAGCGTAAAATGCTGATAAATAACCCCCTGACAAACGTTATCGCTTATCACGATCGTTTAATACATCGTTTCATGGAATTCGCTTAATTACGCAATTGAAAAGCAACCTTTCGACGAGATACATCGAGCCCACTCGTGATAGAAACAGTTTTAATTAAGCTCGGCTTGTCCGCGCGCCCGCGCATTTTACTCGATACGCACGGATCGAGTAACTACGATTTTTTTTTTTTTTAGTATCCGCCATTGCGGTAACGCGTGGAAAAGCGCTTACACGCGCTCTCGTTACGAGATCCGGCGTTATCAGTTCAACGATAATGCCCCGGTTATTCCGCCTTTTAATTGGGCCATCAAAACCAAGTGTTTCCCTCGGGAGAAACGTGGAAATCCATTAACGCAACGCCGATGAAATTTTCTTCTTTTTTTTTCTTTCGGGATGACGGAGACTCCTCTTCCACGCGTTATTCTCTACAAGTGGTGACTCATCATTTCCAATTGCCTTTATATAAAGCAGTTTGGAGACAATGTCCACTCGTGTTGTACCATTTCTTTTATTAGTAGACTTTTATTCGTAAACTGATCCTTTATCTCTCTGTTTTTTCCAACTAGAGATTCTCATTTACAAATATATCTTTTATCTCGGTTATATCTTAAATTGAGATATTTATTTAATCGCGTATTTGCACGTATATATTGAAAATTTCATGAAATTAACTCGGAAGCACTCTGTACTTAACACATTCATTGCTGTACTTTCAATTTCCTCTGCATTAATTCTCATTACAATATTATTAGTAAATTTCAATGCAAAAGAAATTTTTTAATTTGTAATAAATTATTTGATATTATGATGTAAGTAAAAAGATAAAAGTATCATACATTTACATGTAAATAAAAAGAATGTGAAACATAATCTCTAATTAAGCAAATTATTTTAGCTTCAATTGTGCATTTTTGTGGCAATGTATAGCAAGTCCTCTTTTTTTTTTATACATATTTTTATAACATTTATCTATTACAATTTCTCATTTATAAAACCAATATTTTGATTAAAATATAAATAAATATTGTAACATTTTTATTCCTACTTCTCTCGAAGCTTTATTTATATGACCCAATATTTCCAATTAGATCGATTTTATCTTGACAAGCGCGCACGAGAGAGATTTTATCGATTGATAAATAATGATTGATAAACTTATCAAATGTGACATACAAGTACTGCTTTGTTTGTCAAAGTAATATAAGTTTCAAAACATTAAAGATTTTTATGTGGAAAATGTGGATATAATATATGAATTAATATTTTTTCAAGATTTTTTTTTAAGATAAATTTATTTGTTTGTATCAATTTTTTCCACATTAAATAATAAATAATAAAAATACATTCTATACGTTATACATAATCGTATAGCAACGTAACATTCCACAGTGCGAAATTATGAAAATGCTCGATATTTTCATTAATATCGGATTTTTATTTTATATCGAAAAACGTGTTTTACGAAAAAAATTCATTCTTCTAACATAACTGTTAAAATAAACTACTTCAACGAGATAACTAAATTTAGAAACATACCCATCTCTCTGCTGCCTCGTCCGTCGTGATATGTGATCGCTATCCCGAGCAAATATCCGGAAAGTTTCCGCAACGGGAGCGAAAGAAACAGATTCCGATCCACCTAATGAAAGTCCGTGCGCTGAAAGCACGAAAGGGGGAGAGAGAGAGAGGCGATCGGTCATCAAAGTGCCCGGAGAGTCTCGGTCGAAGAGAGTATCTTTCTCTCTATTTCCTGAGAGCCATGTACAGTCTCTTTCACAAAAGAGCGTGCATCTCCTTTGACGGCCGTAATTACGTTTGCAGCCGAAACGAGTACGATCGATTACCGAAGGACGGGTATTATATGCACTCGACCAACCTCGTCCTACGATGAGTTCGAGCACGCTGCTGACATGCATTCAAGCCACGCGTTTCACCCCGCTTCGCGCTTACGAGATGCATACGTCATGCGTTGTTACTAGAGAGTTGAGGCTTGTTATTAATTTTCTAAATAGAACAACGACGCGTCGATGTAAGGCAAAAAACGCAATATCATTTTTCACTCATCGTGACGGTAAAATAATGTACGCGATGTTTTATATAAGATATTCCGAAAATATCGATCCTTTTAACGATACATTCTTTAACCATTGTTTTTGATATTAAAAATTTCGTAATAATACAAATATTATTTAAATTAAACAACTTTACTCATCGAAACAAACTTTGTTATTATTCAACGATATTTTCCCGATATCTACTTAAATTGTAAACGTTCTTTTTATAGAATTTGACAGTTTTAATGGCGACAAAGTTAGTTAGCAGATTTTCTAAATCTCCATGGTTTTCAAATGTTTTCCGCTACATATCGTTTCTCAAAATCTCGGGAGAGATGGTAATCGGTTGGAAATATCCGGAGAATATGATGGATGAGACAGAATTTCCTAGCTTAACTTTGCAACCATTTGTCGCGTGATCTATGTAGTATAGGGGTCTCCCGTTATCCCGTGATAACAAAGGATTCTTTCGATTGATGAAAGCAGGTTGCTTTTCCCAGAGTTTTTCGTAAGTCCGTTGTAACATGAAACAATAAATCTCTGCTATAGTAGTTTGACCCTCGTTTAATACCTCAAAATGAATTATTCTCTTTGCTATTTGAAACTCAGTGAAAAGCATCCTTTTGAAATAGAAGATTACGCGTAGATACTATTGTACATATTAAATATTTAAAAATGCGAAAATAAGAGCCGATTAAATTTTAATAGAGAGAAAAGTCATTTGTTATTCTCTTCACTATTAAACACTATTTATCAGTATTACTAATATTAAGGATATTCAAGAATATTAATTTATTTATGTGTAATATAACACTATCTTTACATTATTTAATAATCTAATAAGAGATGTTCTCTCTTTCTTTCTCTCTTTTTTTGCAGAGAAAATTTTCAGACATGCGTTGAACAAAATTACGAAATGTAGTACTGACACATTTCGAATAGTTTTATTGGGTACAATTCCGCGCAGGATATAATTTCCTACAAGAACCCGACTGAAATAAACACTACATGATAGCGTGGCAAAAGAGAGTCAGAAGTTGGAGGATAAGACGTGAGAACGAGAGCGGCGAGGACGTAGAGAGTTGCGGAGTACGTCGAGAAAGAGGTCGTTTGAACATCTGGCAATGTACCGTGTGAGAAGAACGTGCGCGGAGTGCGACGGAAAATAAAAATAACGGAGCTAGTAGATTAAGGAGCAGAGATGATGAAGGCACGATAGACCCGGATGGCAGGGGATGAAAAGCTAAACCGCGCTAGTGGGACGATAGGATAAGTATAATGAGAAAAATTGTCTAGCTGCGAACAGTGACTGTAAAAATGTAATTCCTCGGTGGAATGCTCAATTATCTTTATACCACCGTCATTCGATTAATCGAGTTTAAATATACGTTTAAAATGCATGAGAGCGACGGATGTTTTATTCCAAGATATCGTATCTTCGATAAATTTTGAAAGATATCAGAGTAAAAAGAGTTTATCTATCGAAAAGAGTAATTTTATTACACAGAACGTTTCTATCGCATTATTTTTTCACAAAGGAAATTATCAAAGCATTCATTGTCAAACAATAAGCAAATGAAAATAAGAAGAAAATGAAACAATAATCATACACAAGCTGAAATACGATTTTCCTATCTCCATTCTTTTGCATATATCGATGATAAAATATCAATGTCCTTTGATTCGAATAACATAATAATGTTAAAGCGACTCGCGAAAGAAATAAAATCAAATATTTGAAAAAGAAGGATAAAGTTTTGTACTTTCGGCAACCGGGAAAGACATCAGAAAATTACATTTTACGTTTAGTAATCCAGCCCTGCTGCATTATCATGCGAACGTTGTTGCATAATTCGACCGCTAATTTACCGGTAATTATATCTGATTCAATGTGCAGATTCACGAGCCGAGTGGAGACTCGCTCGTCGGAATAGTTTCGAAAACCCGATTTTGCGGTTTGCCGCTCCGAAATTCGCGTTAAACTGACATGTCGGATCATCGGAAGTAACATTGCGAGCTTCCGCCGATTTTTCCACGTTTTTGCGGTGACACGATCGCGTCGGATTGAACGATCTATCCGCACCGGTCACGTTTGATCTGTTAATACAATAACGCGAAGCCAAATCCGCGTTCGCCCCAATATATCGAACGTATTGGAACGATATGAAGATGAGGTTTGGTGTCGGCGATTCGCAAATATCGTTTAATATTTATTTCCTAGATTTCCGAATTTCTTAAAATTATGTAAAATATTGTTTTCGTCAATTCAATCTTCAAAGCGTAAATATTACCTTGGAAAATGTAGATAATACATTTATTGCGCAGCGTATAATATAGCATTAAACAACATGAATCAATAATATCAAATGTTAATTACACTATACAATTACAGTGCCAATTAATTAAAGACTCACAGTACGTATAATAGGGCCATTTGATCTCCTAATTAGACTTCGCTTTGTGATTTTTTATACGTTTTTTCTTCGCGGTTGGAAAATCCGAGATATTCGAGTATCGTAAAAAATCTGAGATAAGGCTCTCTCGCCATACGCACAAATTGCGGGCTTCGATCAGGAAGAAATGTCCACGTGAACGCGTCGTTATTACAATTCTTCGCGTGCAACCATTGGTCGTTGTGCTCTATGCTTGGCCGGTGAACGCCGCTTTTCTTTTTTCTTTCTGTCTCTTTATCTCTTCCTCT
>NW_021853485.1:4059327-4068947 GCF_003651465.1 Formica exsecta
CCGAGAAATCGAAGAAACCGGGAAACCGTGGAGAATGGTTGGAGCGCGGCGCGAGAATAAGCGCGCCGTACTACGAGAAGTTATTCTGGAGGGTAGTTAGGTATGTATAAAGCTCTCCCTTCAACCCCCCTTCCCTCCTCCTCCCCCCTCTCACTATCTTGCTTCCTAGGTGGTATCCAGAGGACCGCCGCACTAAACACCGTCCGCAATGATTCCATTGTATTATTGTCGCTTAGCGTGTTTACAAGACATATCGAGACGCGGTTATAACTTGTACGCGCGAATATTGGAGCGTGTTGCGCTTTAAAACGATCTTGATATAGGAGTCTTTACATAACTGATAACACAGTTCAATCGAAAAGAAAATATGAAAAAAGGCTAACGCGGCACGTGTTTTCCGCAATTTTTAAATTGTTCTAACGCCTGTCATATCTTTGAGTTTTTTTTTCTTTTCAACTTGAATCGTAAATTTCTCACAATGCTTCATTCATGATTTGTCATGAAACAATTTGAGAGTAATCTTTATGATGTGCAAATAAACACGCAGACCTGTTATATATTTGGCAAAGAAACGTGATTTTCCCCCAATAATCTCGATATTATCCCCATATTGTACGAAATATTGTAAATGTTCCCGCTGAAGCATAATATGTGTACATAGTTCTGTTACGTCCAGACTCGGGGAAGGATGAGTCGACGGAAGGGCGCAACAACTATCTTTATTTATCCCGAAGTCAAACGTCTCGTGGCGTTTGGTATCGGGTCGAACGAACTGACTGATCCGAAAAGCAGGTAAACGACTGAGTCGCTATTACACTGTTTTCGGAAGTTCGCTCGGCGGTCCCTTTTCGGTCAGAGAATTTAATCTCTTTTACGCGGGATGGGACCAAGTGCGATCTTTCTACTAGGAATGAGTGGGGGTTAATAAAGAGTTATTTAATTAACAAAAATATAAATTTATTCAATTTTAAAATGAATGATGGGTATACATGATTATATATATTTCCCTGGCAATACGAGGAGAGACGAGTTGAAATTGGATTAGAAGGGGATGAGATCCCGGGGAGATGGATCAGGGAAACGCGTCACGAGGGCCTATCGACTCTCTTTTATTTCCGCTCGAGTCTACTCGATGGTCGCCCGTTGGTGGGCACGTTGCCGTATATAAGTGGTTTAAGTAGACGACTACGCCAACAGGTCGCCGTGAAGCCGAGCTTTTCACTGAGCACGGCAACAATGTCCGTGAGCTGCGTTGGACGGTCCGAGTTTGCTTCGGTAGGTTAATCATTTTCGTATTGGGAATAGATGGAGAGTCACAGATGCGCACGATCTCAGCGAAAAAAGGATCGACATTTAATGTGATGGGATCAAATTTAAAATTTTTAATAAAAATACTTTATAAAGTATCGAAAATGAAAAACAATCTCCAGTTCATTTTTGCGATGTATAGCATAGGAACTCTTTTCATTGATGTAAATTTGAGTGTAAATTACATTTAACTCTCTCTCTTTCTCTCTCTCTCTCTCTCTATATATATATAATCGAATTTAGAGCCAGCTGCGTATAATGATAAAAAAAGTGATTACAATTATANTTTCCCTGGCAATACGAGGAGAGACGAGTTGAAATTGGATTAGAAGGGGATGAGATCCCGGGGAGATGGATCAGGGAAACGCGTCACGAGGGCCTATCGACTCTCTTTTATTTCCGCTCGAGTCTACTCGATGGTCGCCCGTTGGTGGGCACGTTGCCGTATATAAGTGGTTTAAGTAGACGACTACGCCAACAGGTCGCCGTGAAGCCGAGCTTTTCACTGAGCACGGCAACAATGTCCGTGAGCTGCGTTGGACGGTCCGAGTTTGCTTCGGTAGGTTAATCATTTTCGTATTGGGAATAGATGGAGAGTCACAGATGCGCACGATCTCAGCGAAAAAAGGATCGACATTTAATGTGATGGGATCAAATTTAAAATTTTTAATAAAAATACTTTATAAAGTATCGAAAATGAAAAACAATCTTCAGTTCATTTTTGCGAAGTATAGCATAGGAACTCTTTTCATTGATGTAAATTTGAGTGTAAATTACATTTAACTCTCTCTCTTTCTCTCTCTCTCTCTCTATATATATATATAATCGAAATTAGAGCCAGCTGCGTATAATGATAAAAAAAGTGATTACAATTATATATATATATATATATATCTTTTATTTATAATGTTTCCTCTTTTGAGAAATATTTGTATACATGCGGCCTGATATACTCAAAGTGGCTAGGTTTCCAATCCGTGGTCGCACGGACATAATTGCGGCGAATGAACTAACCAGCAAATTAGTCGACTGACAAGCGGCGGGTAATAGATGCACGAGGAAACCGAAACCGGATGATTCATGCCTGATTGGACAGTGCGAGACGCTTCGTTGCATGGTCGCAACAATAGACTGCATAATTCTGTCAAATGAGATGCACCGTGCTTGAATGGATCCGATGCTCTCATTTTGATAAAGTGCATGTCATGCCTCCGCCTCCATCGTACTTGCCAAGATACTGACAATCGATATAGGGTCATTTGCTGCTGATGACATCTCGATCTATTCGCGTTAAATAGAATACGAAAAAACAATATAATTTTTTATAAAACACTATTCTATAAAACATTTGACGTTTCATAAAAAGGCTAGGCTTTTTATAAAATGGCTGAACTTACACAAAAAGTTCCTGCGATATATAATTAATACAAAACGAATTTTATTCTTTACTGTATATATTCTAAAAAAAAAAAAAAAAAAATTAAAATAAATAAGTTTTAATTAAAGATAAAATAAATAAAATACGACAACTCATATACACACGCATACTAATGATATTCGCGAAAACAACCCTCGCGCTTGCGAAACGCGCAAAAATTCATCAGCGCGGAAATACAATACTTTGTGACGGACGCGACGGAAAAATGCAGCGTTGGGAGGCGTGCCGCTCCGGCGAGCCGAGGCAAAAACAACGGTATTCTAGACCGGATAGAATGCGGGCGAGTGCGGAAACTGCGAACCGCGAGAAGTTATTCTGGAGGGTAGTTAGGTATGTATAAAGCCCTCCCTTCAACCCCCCTTCCCTCCTCCTCTCCCCTCTCACTATCTTGCTTCCTAGGTGGTATCCAGAGGACCGCCGCACTAAACACCGTCCGCAATGATTATCTTTATATGTCAGATATCAGATGTATATACATATATAAATAAAAAAAAAGAGATTTTACATATTAACACATTTATAAAAACAAGAGACAATGTACATTCTATTATATATCTTTCTCCTCTCGTCTTTATACCAATAAAATTGATATACCACAACGTTCTTGTAAAAAACTTACCTTTTTTTTTTGCATTTTACACGCAAGAGTGTATACGTGTGTACGTTGTATATAAAAATTATGCAAAATAATCAACAAGTTGCATGTCGTACAAATTATAATTAAATTTTAACCGAAGCCTAGCTGCAGGACATATACTTAATCATAAAAATGCTACATGGTAAATAAGGTACTTAATATCATTGTGTCGGCGCTTAAAAGTGTCTTTGTTTCCGTTATCTTTTATGTAACCAGGTGTCGTAAGAGGAATTTCAATATTTATCTCGTCAGAGGTCTCAAGCACGTTGGAATCATTAACGTAATTACGCAGAAAAATTGACCGTACGCCAAAGAGAACGCCACGGCGACGCTTTAATCCGGTCTTTTTCATTTTTCTTGTACACGCATCTCCATTTTCTAGAATTCTCCGTAATACTTTTGCAGCATCTCCTATATTTTCTCTCTTTCTCCTTTCGCGTATCTCTTTTTGACGCATAGTCTCAGTATCTTTTTCCGTGTGTTTTTGTGTCTCCTACTGCAACACATTTTATTTTTCCCCTCCCTCTCGTCACCAAACCAGTCGTTTCGTTAGACCTTTCGTTATATGTCCGCTCTTTC
Source organism: Formica exsecta (assembly GCF_003651465.1). NCBI lineage: Eukaryota > Metazoa > Arthropoda > Insecta > Hymenoptera > Formicidae > Formica > Formica exsecta. Next base: position 4,063,290 of record NW_021853485.1, read on the forward strand.
TGACGAGATGTGTTTTTTAATTTCTTTTTCTTTTTTTTTTTTTTTTTTGTGTGTACGTATGTTGTACATCTCTCATGTCATAATTTCGCGTTACTTTGCAATGCATTATGTAAATCATCTCTGCGGCAACTGAAATAAACCGGAAGGTTGTTCAGTCTAATGATATGTTAGAGAGTACTTCATATAAAAATTCATATATAGTAATTTTTAAGTTTAAAACTTTTTTATAAAAGTGTAATCTTCTGAATGTCTAGATATGCAACTCTTGTGTATCTAAAGCAGAGAACCCTCTTTTAATTATTCTTCTTGCTTTTTTGAAATTTTACCTCTTATATTTATGTGTGTATAGGTAAAGAAAATTCAATGTATTATTACATATAAAATATAAATATGAAAAACGTTAAAAAAAAACATTAATTTAAATATGCACAGTTAAATTTACTGTCATAAAACAAGTTTTTCTTATCGGTGATATCGTTCTTGATTAATATAAAGCTATCGATTCTCGTGTTGCGATACGAGCAATTAATAAAGCATCGTCGAAAATGTGTCCGAAGGTAACAGAAAATAAATAAAATTTATCCGATCGTCATTTTTCAGCAACGTCGTACGATTAAAATAATGAATCAACACCGTTCGCGATTCGTTATCCCGCAGATTATACAAGGTAAAATAAAAATAACGTTGCAACTGTCGTTAATTGCTCGATAATAAATGTTTACTCGGGCCGAAAAGGGATGCGATATGAGCTTTACGAACCACAGTTTATCCACCATTACGGGACAGTTAAGCCCTACACACACGCACGACGCACGATATGCTTGCTCTATGCTCTCGTGTTTACGCAATTATTAATGTTCTCGTGGTCATGCTCCGTGATACAAAACGGGAACGACAAAGTGGGACAAGGAACAAGGCGTGCAGAGGAGGGATAAAGGCATAAGCAGATTAAGGACGCGTAACGCGCCGCAAAGAAATTCATCCGCGATCAGCAAGGGCGACGCGACTTAAAGCGGTTTAAGCGATTAAAAAGGTACAAATAACACCGAGACGAGCGATATTAAGTTGAAGAATATGCGCCAGTAGACTATGAGAAATAATACGACGGTTATTATATGCTGCTTAATATACAGAATAAATACGACAAAAATAGGACAACGATTACATGGCAGGTGGAGGAAGAAGCGCGTTCTCATTTTTGATAAAAGATTGCACTTGGTTAATTATATCACTTCATCAGCGGTACGATCTACCTATTCGCGTGTCACTCGACACGTGGTCCCACGTTGCAGTATATTGCGGCTCTAGTCCGAGACCAGATTAGCTAACAGCATTAATTAACATAAATTTACTAAGCTCCACGGCGTGAAAATTCAAAATGCATAATATCGCGTAGCAAGTGTACATACATATAATGTAAATCGATAGAGCGGACTCCTCTGTGGATGTGACTGCTGCATCTTTTCTTATTTCTGTGCATTATGATAATATTATAATATTATAATAGTTTTATTAAATGCGAGAGAAGAGAATTACACAATTTACGCTTAATCGAGTACAATGCGATAACGATAAAAATGTAAATCAGAATTAATAAAAACGGCAAGGTAGGATTAAAACGGACAAAAATGTAGATCTCTCCCGGAAGGGAGTTATGTGGGTGGGTTAGTTAGGCATGCACGCGTCGCAGCGTTCCAGCCACATACATCGCATGTCTGCGCCAGGGGAGGACCAGATAAGCCTTGCACAAAGCATATGACACCTATGCTTTGTATCTCCTTGGAACGATACTGTTATCGTACAAAGGAGCGAGATGATGCGTCGCACGATGATCGTGTCATCTCTTAGGGGAGTTGGAAAAAATATTACTTAATATAAAACGATCAGCGGAGAGAGAGAGAGAGATCGAATTTTTCCGAGAGCGTACAAACAAACGATTGTCGGCAGAGAGAACGTAAAGAAATGCGATAAATTGTCGAAAGACAATTGTAGAAATAAGATGACAAAATGCGGTGTAATACAATAAACAAACTTATTTGTAAAGAGAGAGAGAGAGAGAGAGAGAAATGTCCTATTTCTTGCTTTAATTTTCAACTAAACAAGTTTATCTCGTCATCTATTCGCAATTTATATGGGTCTGAATATATTTAAGATAAAAGACAGTGTGATGAAAAAGAGAGATGTTTCTCTCTCTTATCACGAATGAAATATAAATTATGTTTATTGAGAAGTGGTATGCGCGCAGAAATTTCAAATTACACGCATGATACTATTAACGCTCATCGTCGACGTAAAACGAAATAATTAATGTCATACTTTGTATCAAATCTATTCGAGCTCATTCAAATATAAATACTTTCATACATATAACGCTCCGTACACGCGGTTTTCGGACGGTCACGAATAACAGCGACTCATCATCATTAACGAAAGATTTCGAATACGCTATAAATTCAACAAGAGCGTAGCGACTTAGTCACGCCAATAAATATCCTTGCTAGAGCGATGACATCTCTACAAAGTACCGAAGCCCAACATTATGGATGACGTTCATAGTTCACGCGTCATCTGAAGCTCGCTTAGATCTCGCTGTGCTTGACGGTCTCACGGCTCGTGAGCTCTTGTGCTCCGCAGCATTTGCTCAGGGCATCGCCATGGAAACCAAACGTCGCGATAGCGACGCTTATGCTTATCGCGATTACGAATCATAAGATGCTAATTCCATGATCTCTGAGAGAAAGAGAGAGTTAATAATAATAAAATCGATTTAGCGCTAAAGAAATATATCTCTGTAATATATTTACAATTAATATTTAAAAGTATATTTACAAATAGTATATTTCAGAATAATTATTGTGAAGAAATAATCGGACGATAAGGTATATATCAAGATAATACGGTACTCAATATCGAGCGAGAATAAAATCTTTAAATTCTTCGTTGGCATATTTCTCGCAATTTTTCATACACGATATAATACATGTCCTCGCGTCACATCCTTTATGCCGCTGTGCTCTTTACGAGATCGAGCACATTCTTTTTATTCACTTCTTTTATGGAATATTAGTAATGCCGCTCGTAAACACGGAAGCCACCGCCGGCGAACATCCACCTTGCATGTAAGTACGTGAGTTGAGCTTAACGAGAGTAACCCGCGAAGCTTAACGATGCGCTGCAGGTATCTAAGTACAACCTGTCGAAACTATTTTTCTACTTCCTCTCTCGCACTCTGTTTATCTTTTTTTTACGGCTCGCCTACCACCTATCTACGCTCTAAAATTTTCGCGAGCTTCCTTTATTTTCTATCTAATAAAAACGGCGATCTAATTATTAATAAATATTGAAAATTGAATTAATAACAAATTTGCAAATTATTTATTTCTAAATTAAATTGATTTTGTACGCACTAAGATCTTTAGTTAAAATCGTTTTGTGTATCACTTCGTGTACGATCTCTCGCACGTTATAACGCGACGTATCGTGATGACAGGAGCATGCATTTCAAATATTGCAAAGATAGAGATACTTGCGCTTTAAATGACTCACATCGAAGATTCGAAGACATTATCGGATTACCAATAAATCACGGCGACTCGATTTGACAAAGAAGGACGCTCATACGTCTGGTATTATTTATCTCTTTTCTCTTTGCTGTATAACAGCCGTTTCCCCCTCCTTCCTTTTGCATGTAAAAGACGCGCAGTAAAGCTCATTTTCCACGTTATTCGATCCATGCGGCTCTACATCTCTCTCTTTCTCTTTCGCTCTACCTCCTTCCTCCCTCCGCTTTCATTATTTCCCACGACTTTCCGCCGTCGCCTTTCACTCTCTCCCCGTTCATCTCTTTTCTCTATCTTGTCGTATGCGATGTTTTATTTTGTTCCCTTTCGCACCTTCGTACCTCCCTCTTCCCGCGCTACGTATCTACCGCCGGCTTCCGCTGGTCACAGGGAACGCGAAGGGGGTAACGGGAAATATTATTCAAAGCAAGATTTACATTTTTACGACGCCGCCATTTTCTACCGAAGGCACCGACGAGAATAGGAATTAGATTCATTTACATACATATATACGCTCACGCGCGCCCGCCGCTGCCGCCGACGAGTTCGCCCGCCCGGTAAAGGAGATTAATGCCTTGATTAGTTCGTTTTCTGCGACTTATCGCCCGCGCGGCCACTCCTTTCCCCTTGGTCCCTCTTTCGCGAGTTGCGGCCGGAGACTTTTATCAGGTCACCGCCAAAGTTTCGCCACGGCGGTCTCGCGGTTACGGAATTATGCAAAGGATCTGTCAGGAGTTAAGGATCACCGGCTCTCAAGACTCCACGTGTATTACACTTTTGTCGTTCGTCGATAATAAAATTGGGAATAATTAAAGCGGGAAGAATAATTGGCGATCCTGAAGACGGAAGGTTTTAGTGCAGTTTTTCTTCACTGCAGTCCGCCATCTTTCTAATGAAAGTAATTTATAATCACGCTCTAGTCCTTGAAAGATCGCGTTCCTTATTTAGAAATTCTATTTTCACCGTTTTGTCAAAATAACGATATTTTATTTTCTATATCTAGTTGAAAATGCATTACTAATTAAAATATCTTACTAATTTTTCATTTTAATAAACGCAAGTTTTAAGTATGCTTTAAAAAATTATTATATCTTGATACAGCGTCGTGAAGAAAACGAGAAAATGAGTGACGTAAGAGCGGCGTCGTTTTGTCTTGGTTGTCTGATGTAGATGCGAGTCGGATTACGGGAATTAAGCGCATATCTTCGTAGATGAAGATGTCGATAACGGCGTTAGTGGCGATTGGACGCGGTCTTAATGCGTCGCGCGAGAATTCGATTGAATGCACACCTGATTGCCTTAGGACGTTCCCGATCTGAAACAATCCGCGCAAGTATTGCCCTCCGGACTTTTAATCAATGAACGGGCATTCCCTTATGTCGGCATGCCCCCAGATATTACAATCAGTTGCGCGCGAATAACGTCGAGCAGTCATGAGTGTGGTAAATACGACATTTTATTTGCAGGGAGATACATTAACACAATTCTTGATTACATCCGAGGCTAAGAATTGATGTTCGCGATGATGCAATCATGAGATACGATTAACAATAAGATTGAATTGCGCTCATGACAAATATATTCCGAAAGTCATGACAAAAATTTGCTTTAATAACGCGATGACAATTAATTTGCGAGTAGAATTTTAATAAGCATCAATTATTTTAATAAAAAAAAAAAAAAGTAAAGAAAGAGTTCTCTTAATAATTAATATATTTTATTTAAAAAGAACGACGTGACACGACTTATAAAAGCTATTTTCGAAATGTATCAGCGTACGAAGATCAATGGAAATTCAAATGTGTAATGTATTTGTTGATTGCTGTCTCTATGTATTTGTTGCACTAATGAAGACGACGAATATATTCGAGTTTAATGGTTTAATTTGCATTCGACACATTCTATGTCCGGGCACAGCCGGCATTTTCCTGTTTCCTTTTTATTAGTCAGAGTAAAACACGCCTTTGTACATTTCCGCGATGTGCGAGGATAAAAGAATAATCGAGCGCGTTCTTTTAAGCTCCAACGGCGCAGAAGGATAAAAGGTAAACGTTTTAGGAATTTCTTGCCCTCCTCTCCCCCCCCCCCCCCCACCTCC
>NW_021853485.1:4069021-4073695 GCF_003651465.1 Formica exsecta
CCCCCCGTTCCCTTCAGAGCCTCGTCCTTTTTGCTTGCTTTCTCCACGAGAGGGAAACATAAATTTTACCAACCAAAGATTTCCTTCCGCCTCGAAGCGCTGGCTGACCAAAGCGTGGCTTAACCCCTTAATCCACATTATTATTCCGGTATTAACGTCTCAAGGCAAGTGAAATTTTTTTTTCATCTCAACTACGACTTATTACATTTTTGAAAAATACGCGAGAAAAAAATTAAACATTTTTATCCATAAAGTTTTACACATGAGGGGACATAAAAAACACATAAAATATAATCAAATTATTGACCTATTGATAAATGCAAATATATTATTTAATAAATCCGTTCTCCATTTTAACAATCTGTTTGGTCAGCAATTTTTTCACAATTTATTTTTCAATTATTAAATATTTTAATAAGTAAATATTCAAAATTAAAGAATATTGCGTGTAATTAAAGTCCATTTGAAGCAAAATACGGGAGGATATTTTATGATCTATGTATTTACATTTCTGAAACTCATTAGCTCTTTATTTTCAATTACTTAGGATCTCAAAAGAATTTCAAATTAATCTTCAAATTAATCTTTATGGAAATATCTCTTGCCAATTGTATCTGCAATGCGATTCCAAAGTTCGTTCTTTTATGTTACACCATATGTATAGTCGCAATGCGTAAATTTCACATTATTCAAATTATAACTTTGACGATGTTGTCTGGAAATCCTCTTCTAGTGTTGGTATAAATTATTCAAAATTCCCTTTTAACACGTCGAAACGCCGGCACTTCCGTAAACGAAATCCATGAAGTAGGAAGTCATGTAAAATTTCCAGCGGAAACATTTACTCTCCTTCGTTCCTACGACTTCCCGAGGATCAGCCGTGAAAGAACGATTGTTTTTATCTGGGATTACCGACTCGATTGTTTTTTTATCGAATTAGTAGAATGTATCGGACGAGTGTATTTCACTTGCGAGTACGCGCAGTTTACACGCGCAATAGTAATGGACTGTGTTAGCTTCTTCAGATCCGATGTCTAATATTCAGTGATGATATAACTTAATCTTGTTTATAACATAAGGTACTCGGTACTATTGTCCATCTGAGACAGAGAATCTATCTGCGTTTTTTATTACACAATTTATTTCTTTTTAAAATAGTTTATCTCATTCTTCATTTTTAATTTTTCTCATATTTTCAAGATTTTTTCAAAAGAAAAAATCCAATTCAAATAATATCGTAGATAAGACAGAATTGAGGCGAATTGAGATACGTGTGATTTTAACCGATTCGCGAATGTCAACGTGCTTAGATGCAATCGCGGAAAATTAAATCCGAATGCTGAGCGTTGAATAGTCACGCGGTTAACGAGGCGCCGACTTGTTCAAGCCTTAAACACATTTATCTTTCCTATCTCTTTAAACCGTGGCACCCCTCCTCCCCTTCCTCCGGAATTCTTGTTAAGCGTAAGACAGAGAAGGAAATTAATCTCACCGCAGCTCCCGATCGCGTTTTCATTATGTGACTGTATACTCTTTGCGTTGCTTGTCTGCGATATCAAACATTTTATTATATTGTAATTTTGTGGCATATCCTACATTTTTTAGATATTAACGAAAAAAGATTTAAAAAATTTTCTCTATTGCCAACTTGCTAATAAAAAATTAAAACATGAATAATTGTAGATTGATAAATCACTCTTCTGGCCTAAAAAAATGTTAGTTATTTAACTCTTTTTTATTTATTCGGAAAATCTAAAGTATCAGATGAAAAATATTCAAAGTTGACACGTATATTTAAGATGATATAGAAAGAAGTGTTAAATTTTTATTATCTTTAAAAATAATTCCATAGAGAGTGAAAAGCGCGCATAAAATTATTTTTACGCGGGATTCCTCCTCGGCTTCCTGATATAAGCGAACGATTAAGTTCGCCGATTCGATTTCAGTAGAGCGGAAGCTTTGGTCTCGAACGAATCCAGGATTTCCGGTAAAAAAGAGGAATGAAAGGGCAAGAGAGGGACAGAATAGGAGAAGGACAGACAAGTTTGCGTATCTTATTTTTCAGCAGTTCGCCGAAGAGCAGGAAAGGGAAGATGGAAAGGATAAAGCGAGCAGCCGAGAAACGCCGGGCTTGACTTGAAGTTTCCACGAACAACGTTTACTTTATCCATCCTAGCCTCCTAACTTCTGTCTTTCTCTTTTCCTCTCTCTCTCTTTCTCTCATTCTGCAACCCCTCATGCAGCCTCCTACCCCTTTCGCACTCGCCCGCAATGGCCGATCTCAAAGGTCGATCGTAAAAAAGAGGTAGCGCAGTTTTTTTTTTTTTTTTTTTTTTATCTACGTGGTAAACTCTCATGTATCTGTTCATCGCCATAGCTGGCAATGTGTTCAAACGAAAGTAAAAGACGACGCGCGTACATTGAAACTACACTTACATTATTCGCTCTCGTCGGAAAGTCAATGTGACGAGCAATGTTATTTTACTCTCGCGATAAGAGATGTATGTATGTGCATAATGTAAGCGGAATCGTGTACGGTGTTTCATATGAAAAGTGCAATATATGTATATTATATAATATAATAAACACAATAATGTGATGATAATAGTTTTTTTTTTAAATTATAATTATTACACACATACTCTCTCTCTCTCTCTCTCTCTCTCTCTCATGTTCTAATCTATTTTATTAATTGTATCGATATTAAAATAATAAATGTTGAGAAATTAATATTATATTATTAATTTGTATAATTATAAAAAATATATACATAGATATAAAGGGTAATAATAATTGTAACGATTTGAAATAATTGCATTAACGTTACATATATATTTACCGATCATAATAAAAGTCATAAAAGTTTTACATCTGTTGCAAATTTATATCGTTCGGTTATTGTTAATTGAAGTTTCTCATTCGTATTATAAGATTTTCATGTCAAGCGTTCTTGTAAAAGCTTTCATTTTAAGTTCTGTATTTTTCTCGCAGTAAATATTGGCAAATAAAGGGACAGTGGATTAACTAAATTTAATCTCATTCGTGTATCGCCGTCCACTCGGCGATTAACTTCTGAATGGCCATCGCGATAGAACGAAAATGCGCACTCGCGGAAGAAATCGAAAATTTATGTTTCCGCTGTGATAGCGGACGAAAGTGGCCGCAAAGATCGGGCAGGAAGAAGGAAACCTTGGGAGATATCCAAGAAGAATTTGTAGTTGTACCCACTCTTCTTCGACGCGGCGTATTTTTTTTTTCTACCTTTTTTCTCCTTTTTTTATTTTCATGCCGAAGTTGAGATTTGACTAAAAGTAACTTCACAAAAAGAGCAAATAAACGCGAAGTCTTTACTCTCGGTATGTATTTATTTAGCTTTGTATTGCTATTTTTCAATCGAATTGAATCATTTTATTACGTTTGACCGAAACAAAATTACAAAAATAACTTTTCATCGTGTAAAACGTGAGAAATGTTACAGAATTCTTTCAATATTGTTTTCCCGAAAGTTAAGTTAAAATTATTGATATGAAATTCGCATTTCCTATGCAACGATCTAATTCATATAAAATTTTAACATGATTACATTTGTCTGTTTATTTTGAAAAACATAATTCGGTTACCTTTGCTCTGTAAGATGCTTATAGATCGAACGTTGAGAAAGTTTGAAAAGATATAATGTTATAATTATAATTAAGTCTAATATCTAATAATTTAATAATCTGGACAACTCTCGTGATTAGCATCAATTTGATATCAGTGAATATCGTCCCAAAATGACCTATTTCGCGGTACAGTGCAATTATTTCTTGATATTTCTCATATCTTCCAGTCCTACTGTTAAAATAACCCGCGGCCAAGACAAATATCTCTTTTGTCATAATGGTTCCCTGGACTTCAGCGCTTGAGAAATAATTGCCCAGTTCTCTCAACGGTTGCCGGCTCACGATGACTATGGTACTCTAGAGTGCCACTGACATCTCCCGCGGGTGCCACACAAATTTTCTTAGTAGTTTCTCACGATTCCGAATTTAGTCGCATTACTGCAGCACTCGTTTTCAAAGCGATTACGTTAATCCTTTTTCTTTATGAGAAGGGATTAATTCCTGTTACGAAGTGACGACTGAATGTATTAAAAATTAAATCTTTTCATGTTAAAATTTTGATAAATTAATTTAACTAATTAATTATAAGATAGATTTATCAATTTTTATTTTTTTATTTTCTCTCTTTGCTATATAAGCTTTTCTCGACGAATTTATTTATGCACGATAAAATGAGGAAAGAATGTAAAATGATCGATCATTGACAAAAATGAAGAGAAAATGTTTCGTGGAGAGAGATACGGGAATTATTTTCTTAGATTTTAAGAAAAGAAAAATTATAAAAAATTAACACTGAAATAACCTACACAATAAACGTATGTAACTTTTTGAATGCTGCTATTGCGTTTTATCACTTTTCGTTCACCAAATCGATAATATTGCCTTTCGCTTAAAGTATCATATTGTCATTTTCAAGTAGACGATAAAATTGTCTCCCTAGTTACTGCATAAAACAAGAATATATAAAAAATTAATCATTCATCGCTACATGTCGAGTATGTGACTCGCCTTCGCGATGCTTACGACGCCATTCTTGTTACCCCCCCCCCCCCCCCCCCCCCCCCCCTCCCGC
>NW_021853485.1:4073732-4075093 GCF_003651465.1 Formica exsecta
CCCGACCATTGATGGTCGTAAAAACCTGGACCGGGTTTTATGATGCGCACTTTTGTGAAAGCTGCGTTTATCCGCCAAGCGCGGGAGTATATGACACTTGGGGCGCGCGGTGTACCGCGCGAAAATAGACTCTATAAAATACTCAAATTGCATCGCGGCAATAAAAGATGAGGTCGAGGTAAAATCCTCCCGAATTTTATCGACGCGCTCTAAGCATCGTAACTTCGTGTTTTTTTTTTTAATTTCTCCCGACAGCGTGGCTGAGTTAAACCTTTAACCGCCCTTTATCATCTTGTAAATCATTCGATAGCGATTATCTCTTGAATAATGAAGGACAGTTATTGATTTCTCCGGCATCGATTTCCGCACGCATTTCCGCAGATTCTTGACAAAACCGACTAATGACTAATTAACGATGCTGCGTGTACCACCTTTTCTCTCCACCCGACGAATGCCATTTCGTCGCCAGCGCCGATTTATGCTCGCGCTGCCGTTTTCGGTGTCGAGAACTAAAAAAAGCGAAGAAAAAAAAGGAAAAAGAAAAACGAGCGAGGCAGGCAGAACGTAAATTGTCGAGCGGATCGAGGCTGACGAGTCAATACAGCATCGACGAGAGAGCCACGTTGCGTCCAAAAAATAAAAAAAAGAAAATGGAAAATAGCAAGAGAGGGAGAGAGAGAGAGAAAGAGAGATGCAAGAGAACGTGGTGAAAGAATTATTGACGGTACACTCGATTCCGCTGTTTCGACGCGCTGATTGATCGCGAGAACGCGAGAACGCGATGAGAAGCGGATATGGATGCCTTAGGTGGGCAGAACGCGCTTTTCACAAGCAGCTTCGCGGCTTTAAAAAAAAAAAAAGACTAATGACTAATTAACGATGCTGCGTGTACCACCTTTTCTCTCCACCCGACGAATGCCATTTCGTCGCCAGCGCCGATTTATGCTCGCGCTGCCGTTTTCGGTGTCGAGAACTAAAAAAAGCGAAGAAAAAAAAGGAAAAAGAAAAACGAGCGAGGCAGGCAGAACGTAAATTGTCGAACGGATCGAGGCTGACGAGTCAATACAGCATCGACGAGAGAGCCACGTTGCGTCCAAAAAATAAAAAAAAGGAAATGGAAAATAGCAAGAGAGGGAGAGAGAGAGAAAGAGAGATGCAAGAGAACGTGGTGAAAGAATTATTGACGGTACACTCGATTCCGCTGTTTCGACGCGCTGATTGATCGCGAGAACGAATTTGCGCGATGAGAAGCGGATATGGATGCCTTAGGTGGGCAGAACGCGCTTTTCACAAGCAGCTTCGCGGCTTTAAAAAAAAAAAAAAAAAAAAAAAAAAATAAGGGGGGGGGGGAAAACTGTAAA
>NW_021853485.1:4075720-4107504 GCF_003651465.1 Formica exsecta
AAAAAAAAAAAAACTAGCGTGGAGTGCGCTAACTGTGCAAATGTTGATTCGGTTCCGTTCGATGGGACGCGGACCCCTCCGTTCATTCGTATCGATACTCTCGCGCGATATTTTCCTATCTTGTTTGATATTAATCTACATGTGGCATGAAACACGGTCGCTGCGTACACATTATTAGCTATGCTTTTTCGGTTATAGAACGGGAAAAACTTAGGATACAAGATCGCATTTTTTTCATTTTAAACAATTATCGAGATAAAAATATTTATATACGTGTATGATTTTTACTATAAAAAATATTTTTTAAAAGCAAATATATTTTATAATTCTTTGTTGTTATAATTCGTTAATTATTTGTATTACTTGTTAGTAGAATGTTATTTAATCTCTGTAGCCATCTTCTCGCGTGACAGAATATAATCTTACCTATAAAGAATTTAACAATCGGAATAAATGATAAAAGACACAGCAGATACAAATAAATGACAATTGAATATCTGGTAGGAAAAAGAAAACATTTATTCTTGTCTCGAAAAAATAGTGTTGTCGCAGCGGAAGACTCGTTAAGCCGCATTAAAATTGCAAGTCGCGCAACTCACGTATATACGCACACACGCAGGTCCCGCTCGCTCACGCCAAGATTTTCTTTTGCCCGATGTTAAAACCGCACGTGCCCGCACTGCAGACACGCAAACGCACGCATGCGCTCGAAAATGTTGGCGGAAAACGGCGGAAGGCCGAACAATGCGGGAAAAGCTTCACCGTGAAGCGCACATGCGACCGGCACCTGCATCTCTCTACGCGAGTATAAAACAAACACGCATATATCACCGTAAACTACTGCGGGGATAACTCTCTGAGAGCTTACGTGATAAATCAACGTTGCCATTGAGAGACTTTAATCTTTTCCCGATTATCTAATTTTTAAATATTTATAATCTAATCGTACGAGAGAGCTTCTCTCTCTCTTCTCTCTAATCTCTCGGATTTGCGTAATTAGTAGAGACGGATATATAAAATTCCGTGTTTTTTATATATTAACTAATATTATACATCATAACGTATATATATATATATATCTTTTTTGGGACATAAATATCGCGAAGTAAATCAGCGTCGTAAATCACATCTCTGTATATTTTACATTGATTTCAGCAACGATTTACGAGATAACCACTTCGATATGCTACTTTGCGTTTCACAAAAGTCCCTCGTAGGAGAACGATAATTTCGTAGTATGCGTGCACGCGATTGTGTATGTGTGTGCGCGCGATCTGTACTATATCAAATTCTAGTCGACAAAACGATCTGTAAAGAAGAACTACACAAGGATATCGTCTATCGTGTGTGTGGTTGCATCTATACGTACGCGCACACATACGTGTGTCCTTCTTTCGGGATCTTGCCGGAAAGTGGAGGATACGCTAGAATGAAATATGTCAGCGATCCAGTTTGAAACTGGAAAAAGACGGTATTCTGCCCTTGGAGGAAATCAACGATAAATCATGGCATTAGTTTTATATATTCTCATGTTGCTCGCGTTACTATGGGATTGACTGATACGACTGAAACAAATGTATCATCCGTCACGTTCACGTCCAACAACTAGTTGAGAGATGCGCCAAACGCTTAGATCAATCTCCGAGAATTTATTCGAAATCTAGAAAGGCGTAAAAGAGGAAAAAAACATTGTTTTTGGAATAAAACTATCATATCAATAGAGTTATATTCCGTGAAAAGTTCACATTAAGTGTTAGTGATCTCTACGAGCGATCTTAAAAGAGACAGAAAACAATCAGAAGACAACAAACCGACAGAAGACAACCATAAATATAAATATATATTTAATAAAATTTAAGTTTTAATTAAAAAAAAAATATATGTGATATATATAATATCTTATTCATTAAAGTTAACAGATAGCACATTTTCACTCAAGTAAATTTTTAATCAACTTAAAAGTACACTGTTGCTACTTATTCATAATTTTCATCGAACAAGAAAGCACGAGAATATTTAGATAAAATTCCGCTACATATATATGTATATATATTTTTCACGAGTATTTTGTAAATAATGAGATTGAATTAAGTCTTTCTCTAAAAATGTGATCGGATTAACTTTTCTTGCGACTTTCCATTAAATAGTATAGATAGCATCTCAATTTAATTGCTAAACGAGAAACCAGTTAATTACTATTACATATGTATTACGCGATTAAAATCACAATATCCGCGATTTTCGTAAACGTGTAAAGCGATATTAAAGCTAATTAACACTATTTTCACACAAACAAGCAGATATTTCGAGCGATATATGCTGACGGTTTTGCGCGAGCGTTTGTGTACGTGCGTATCACAGTAATGCAGTTATTCTCTTTCCTTCCTCTTTCCGTACCCACAAACCGCAGCTTTTGCATGCAAATTTCCTTAAGAATTACGATTTTACTTCATAGACTACTTGTGCCCCGTTCTCCGAATGCTATAAAACAAGGAACGTTCCCGGGAGTATCTAACAAATACATGAGCGTCGCATTGTTCGCGTTAAATCTATGTAAAATCCTCGAGGACTTCTTTTCTAGTTTACTTCTTGTCTTTTCTAGTTTTCTAAAAACTGAATCTTTACAATACTACCGGCATCGCGTCGAATTAATCTTAATACAGTATTTATAAGATAAATTATTGTAAAAAGAAATTCTATGAAAAAGATTACAATTATTAAAATATTAAGTATTGTTTTATTATATTATATTTAAAAAAATATGAGAGAGAGAGGTAAAAATATTTCAAAGAGAATCGATGATCGGAATTTATTAAAAACCTATTTAATAAAAAATTCATTGTTTTTCTCGCGGATTTAAATTGCTTTAAATTTCTACATTACTAGTGATGATGTAACGAAAATACAATCGAGGTAATGCAAGATTTATTCTATTCATCTTTCTCATTATATACGAATGGAAAGTAATTAGACGATGATGCAGCTCTTTTTCCGGAACATGAGTGATTTCACCGAGGAAAACTTCATTCTCAATGGCATACATGCACGACCGAGATTTTGATGCCTTGTCATCCTTTTTTGTTAACATCACAAACACAACGTCGATGAAATTCTATTCACTTTTTGTCATGTGATAAGAATACTGAAAAATATTTTTCGATACATACACATCAATTGTGAAAACCAAGTCAAGTTGAAGAGATACGTAGACTTCAATGTAGACTTCACACACACACACACACACACGCAGACAGCCAAATAAATTTTGTCTAAATAAACTTTGTCTAAATAAATTTTTTATATATTAGAGTTTATTAGTATAATGCAAATATTCCTATGAATAAATAAATATTATGTACTCTTGAATCATATAAATTTACAATTTTTTTTTTTATTAATCTCGTTTTATCAGTTAATTATTTAGTAATTTTTTCTTCTTCATCTTTAAATTCTGAGTTCCGCGATCAAAATAATTGATAATTCGAACTTGTGATTATAGAAAAGTTAAAAATCGCTCGAATAGTAGCATGAAATACATTTACGCTGTATAATTTGATATTTTCATAACGACAAAATCAAGTATATTAATTTTTAGCGCTTTCTCGCTGCTGGAAATTGATTTACGATTTATTTTTCCGTGATTATGCGGTAACGAAAAGCCGCGGAAGCTACCTGTCGGGATTACATCGCGTGTACGAGAAATACCCGTGCGCAGCTCGTCCTGTTAATCATTCATGAGACCCGAATGTTCTCTCCCGCGTAAGCTCCCTCGACGACGCTCCACGATATTCGTCCGCTGTAAGGCCGTGAGTCAAACGGTAGCTTGTCCACACGTTTCCTCTCACTCACGTGCGACACCGCTTCGTTAATTAAGAGCGTATCCGACGGATCGACGCGTCCCGACGAGCGGATTGCGGATTCGGTCACGAGGCAACGACGTGTAACGTGTTTAGCAATTTGCCGGATTCGCGCGTACATAATACTCCCCTACCTCCCTCTTCCCCTCGTCTTTGTTCATGACGACTTCCGTAGCGTTCGTCGCCCGCGGCTTACACAAGCTCGTAGCCCCGCGTTATAAAGCGCCTCTCAATAATTGCGCATCGACCAAATAATTTCATCCTGGGGTGAATGCGCTCACGCGCGCCCGAGTTAGTCCCCCATTGTTATAAACGCCGCCTCGGGGGAAGTGCCGGCCCCGCCACCTTTGACCTCCGGTCCGATCACGCCCGACCGGCGATTAATTAATCGCTTAAGGAGCGAAAACTGCTGCCTCGGCGATAATTTCGTCGATAGAGGCGTCGCAACCGCGATGCGCCTCGACGACGCGTCGGTGCTCCAAGTTTTACTGTCACGCGAACGATGATAGATGGGAAAATTAAATAGTAACAATGATCGCGTCCGTGTATCATCGTTAACGGCAGTTAAGCGAGATTATAGAAGCGCATAATTTGTTTTAATGAGTAGAACGCGAAAATTGTTGCTACTCGGAAGCATTGTCGTCATTAATAGGCACGCGGCAGTCCATTGGATCTAATAGGGATGTAATGAGATTATAACGTGTTGATCGTGCAGAGAATAAAATTTAATTTTGACATTAAGGAAATTTATTCCGATTTAGGAAAATGAATTATTTATACAAGGCGACATTCGAATTAATGGTATTCGAGAGATTGATTGATCATACATTAATCCCTACTTGAAATTATTAGCATATAAATGCAATCGAAAAAAAAATCAACGATAGATTTGATCATACATTAATCCCTACTTGAAATTATTAGCATATAAATGCAATCGAAAAAAAAAATCAATATTAGAGAGAAATGTAGTATTCTTTTATAAATTTTGAATATTTATTAAATGAAAAGTTCATCGTTCGATTGTATCACAAGTCTGAAAAAATGAGGAAACGACGAGCCTTGCTTCCGTATTATTATCATCGTTCGCACGCAACGATATCGAAAGAAACAACGAATGGTACAGCAAAGGGAGCCTAATTGTCGCCAATAATTATTTCTCGTCGCAAGTCCAATCGCGGCCATTCGTCAACCAAAATTTCACCGGCTCTTTCAATCCGGATCTCCCCTCCCCTCCCCTCTTTCTCCCCCCGTCCCACTGTGGCACCGCTGCCTCGTTCCGCAAACACCCGTCACACGCTTGCAAACCCGTCGACCCCCAATTGACGTTCGCGTCAACGAGCGGCGTCCACGTCAACAAAGAGTAACAGAACCAGGGGGACAAGCGTTTTGCGTCCCGCCGTCTCCCCCGCCGCCCCTCTTTTCCCCCCTCGTCCAGCCTCCGGTGTGACCACTCTCTCGAGTTCCGAGGGTGGCTTTAGCTGTCTACCGCGAATGAGTGCGCAACCGGCAGCGCATTTTGATCTATAACGCGAGCAAGAGGCTATTGTCGATTGGTGAAGCAACACCTGGACTCGGCCGGAAAGCGTGCTGAGGGCTTTTCATTTCGGGCCGCGTTGCCCGGAAGAGAGGGAGGCTGGCGGCGACGCTCGAGTGTTTGACGAGAGGGTAGCGGCAGTGTTAGTTCGTCAAAAATCCGTCCGCGGTACCGACGCGATAATCACATAAGGATTCTTTTTTGTTATACCTTTTTTTCCCTCTATTATAAATATATTTTTATTATTTTTTTTTTCTTTTTGTTATGATACCAAATAAAAAAAATAACTCTCTCAGAGAGAACGTTTTGCAAAAAGGGCAACTTTTTAGAAATGTTATTACTCTTTTGCGCGACTATTTATTATATTAGATCTTTCGTTTCACAAAAGTTGTAAGCGTGGAGCGAAGTAAGTAAAATAAACAAGAGTATGAGGGAAGAAAATAGGAAAACTTGTATATAAAAATAATATTTAGATTATATATTAAAGAGTAGTTCGCGCAAAAGTTTCTTTCTCAGCCGGATAATTATTAGCTACCTCTGAATAATCAATATCTCCCTATTTTTATTTTACAGAAGCTTCTCTCGTGGAACGCTATGCTCACATACGTGGCTGATAATATCATAAGCGATGTATTAATATCAAATATATGCCTCATTTATTTCAGTACGGTATACATATTACTTTAAATCGTAAGATATGTATATCTTTAAAGATATTAATACAATAGATATTAATATTTAATTTTTAATATATTATATAATGATATTCCGAAGAGTATTTTGATAAAAGGTAGGAATAATACTAGATTTATATGTATAATAATGCCATACGTATTGCCATATATATTTTAAATAATAGCACTCGAGAATTGATTGAAACTGTAAAATATAAAATAGCACAAGTCCATTTTATGACACTGTTTGGAAGAAGCTTCTTTTTTAATTTTTTAAACAATTTATCAGCATTATGAATAATCGTAAATACGCAGATTATCTACATGTGTGAAAAAAATCATTTTTATAACAAATCTGCGCAAAAAAACTGTATCATTGTAGAATTTTAGCTACTGAATTGATAGCTTTGGATCTTATGACATTATATAATATATTGCTACATATCTTTTTCTAATATTTTTCACAATACTTTTTTTGTAAATTTAATCCAAAAAAATGTGGGACACACATATAGGGTATAGTAGACTCTTTGCACCCTACTTACAGCCGGTCATGGGTAGCGGAAAGGGTTGCGAAAGGGCTGGAAACGCGCCGGAGGTACCGAAACGCATATGCGGCCAGATCGTTGCGCCTTTGTGCACGCGCGAAAGGGGTACGCGGGGTGGTAAGAGGAAACGGTAGAAAGGGGTGTTAAGTGTTCGCCGAAAGTACCAATTTCGAGCCGTCGCCGTAGTAAACGCATGCGCGCCGTCTTTTTTCTTCTTTCTCCACTTCTTCTACATGCTTCTACAGCACGAGGATAAGATCAGTACTTGCTATACCTTGTTAAAGTTTTGAGCGAAAATTGAAGATTCACTAATGCTGAGCAGGCTTCTAGAATTAGTACATTTTTTAAATTATTAAATATTATTAAATCAATCTGTATTAATCGATTCTCACATTTTGAAGCAATGGATTTGTAAAATATTATATATATATGTATAACGTTCTTATCAAAAACATCTAAATTCATGCGCCGTTCATTGTAGGAGTGCTATTTCTGTTGCGTACGAATAATATCTTACAATCAGAACAATTTTATTTTCTATTTGACTTTATAACAAAATCAACTAATATATAAGTCAAAGATAAATATCCGTAGACCTCAATGTTCAAAAATATATTTTGATTTGCCGACTGTTTGCACGAAAGTTTTTGACCGAATGAATTTTGCGAAATACGCGTTTTGATAAATTAGAGCAATGTATGAACATTTATGATTGTACGCGATGGACAAATGTTAGAGTGTCGAATTATAATAAATAGTACTAATTTAATTCTTTTTTTAACTCTTAACTCGACGGGTTTTGTCAAAACATACCATCCTGTTACTATATACATACTACGTGACATTTAACGTGAAATAATTTTTGAAATTTTAAGGTTTACCATATTTGAAGTACAAAAGTGTAAAGTTATATTTTTCGTTAAATTGCGTATCAAAGTAAAGATTAGATAGGATCGGCGATTGCCTTATACAAGAGTCGTTGGCACGATGAAATTCCCCGTTGTGCCTTATCGCCGCGAGCTCGTTACAGCCGCCGTCGATCCGTCGACGATTGACGGCAGATACCGCAACCAAGGCAGCGCATAATGCATTAGGTCCGGTTCCACCGTGCTGCATCCGCACCAGTCGATGGCCCTCTCGATAGGTTTCCACGGGACCGCAGAGGCGGGTGCAATGAAATTATTTGCTGACTGGGCAATTAATTGCACCGTCGATCGGTTAATCGGCGAAGAAATATGTCGCTCTGTGTCGCGGGCCAACGGTCTAGAATCTCCGGTTTTAAATTTCGGTCACGTCTCACTCGTTCGAGCACTTTAAAACAGGTAGTTTGTCTCTATTTATGTCTCGATAAAGTAGATTCAGTAGATCAATAGTAAATGTACTTGGAAGCATTTTATTGTTCGGCAATATTAGGTGAGTATGAATTTATAATACTAGACTTGTAGATAATTTAATACATTGTATATAATATATATCTAAAGCATTTTTTACTTATTATAAATTTCATATAGCATTCTTTTTTACATTATTTCATCTCTTTTTCAACTATTTATTTCCTCAAAACTCGAGCAAATAAATTTAGAAATTCTAAATTTCTTATCTGCTTTTGATTAAATGCTTATTTTTTTAAATTCGTATTTAAATAGTTATATATGATTTTGTTGGAATATAAGGGACCTTTTTTCTTCAAACACTTTTATCAAAGATGTATATATAATACTTATAATATCTCGAAGAGGACACGTAATTAAATATTCTGCCAGGAGAACATAATAATTGATGTGAGACAATGAGAAGTCCGGGAGAAAAACCTCTTATATAAAGCATTATAAATTATCACAAAACGTATCTTATAATACTAATCATTATAATCTAATCACCGCTGTCATTTCATTGATCGCGTAAGAGGCACTCGCGTATGCGCGACAATTCTGTCAAAGTCGAGCAAAGATTTCTTTGATGTCTGAAGAGTTATCGAAGCAAGTTTCTGGCATCAAGGTACTTTGCGCGCTGATTGCTCCGTAAAGGCGAAAAAAAGGAACGAACGGTATTTCGAATTTCTCGTTCACTTACGGTATGTGCGCGCGCGCGCGTGTGTCGTCGGACGTTGATCAATTTTCGCAGTGTGGAGAGAAAGCCATAATTTATCTACAACCAATCAATCAAACGAGCATTTTGCCACGCGCGTAACGATAAGCAAATGTATATGAATAAATTGTTATTCAATCCGTTTTTCAACGGGTTGAATAAACTTGTTAACTGTTATTTGTTGCGTTGATTTGTACTTTTCATGTTCGCGTAAACAACACAATAGTACCAAATTGGAAATTTTATTCCCATCGTTAATTATTACATTTTCCTTCGATTTGCCATGCGAAACTCAATCGAATCGGACTAACCGTTTAATCTGTTTTTATGTCTTCGTAATATAATAAAATATATCTTAATCCTATGTAATTCAATGCGTATCAGCGTTTTAATGCAATATAAGAGAGATTATGCTGTAAACATGTATATGTAATATTATTCCCTCAGTAATGAAGAAAATAACCGATGATAAACTACGTTATACATATCGCGCAAAACATATTTTATTTAAATTTGCGTATTTTTTACAATTAGTACGTGTATTCGCTTAATACAAACTCTTTTTATCTGGCAAAATTTATATTTACGAAATATAAATAGCATTAAAAATGTTTTAAATATTCCGATTAAAGATTATAATGATGAGGCGCGCATGAAATTAGATAGCCCATCTTTAAGACATTAAAGAGTTCTTTTCAAATCAAATCACCCGTTAGGCGAGCAAAGGTTTAATTTGACATCGACGATGGGGTAGAGGAGCTGTGTCCTCGAATCGTCGACAGACGGGAAACGTTTACTGGAATATCGTACTTTGAGAATCCAGAGCTAAAGCCAGCGGCTGAAGTCCGGCACAAAGGTACTTCCTCTTTGGGAGTTTAGTAGTGCCAGACACACTGAATAAAATTCCCCTTGTGTTTCTACATAAAGGGGAAGGTCGAGAACCTCCCGGGGGCCAAGAATGCGCGACTTCTCCGAGCTAAGCACGAAACGACCCGATTTTCCAACGGTATTGCAGCGGCGTATTGCATGTCGCATTGCTTTGAAAGGATACGAAATGCCAAAAGATAAGTAGAAATAGCGAATCAATCGAGTTTACGTAAGTAAACGTCGATATGTTTCGTTCAGACTTTTGCATCCGTGTATTGATCGTATGGAATGAGAAAAGATTCAAATTTAGTGAATAATGATATATAATTTTCAAGATTTGTCTCAAATTTGCCATATTTGATTTCGTTTACAGATTCTTTCAGATAACATAAGAGAGATAAATTTATTCTAAATATTTTTTAATTAATTGTTAAATTAAACTTTGTCTAAATACAGTCCATTTGTAAAATAAATCGATTTTGAGTTAATTAGAAAATCTGTGAATAAGAGGATATGCTAGAAATCTGAGGCTTCAATTTTTATATATTTGTATGTGTGTATAATGTATACTATAACGAAATACTTATGTACTAATCTTTTACAATTTTCAATTATTATGTCCCTAAAAAGAAATAGGTCAGATTGTAACGACAGGTTCTTTGATTAATTTGGAGTCAGTTTTTCTAGAGTAAAAATGTCAAAGTGCAATAGTCTTCGTGTAATCATCAATGGCAGAAAGACTTCCCAAGAATCAACAAATCCCAGAGATAAAAACACAATAAAACTATACTTTTTTCTGTTAATATTAAGTAGAATTTAAGAGAGATTTTTAATTTAAAGTAAATTATAAAGATTTGCAAAAAATAACTTTCTTTTGCTCAGAATAAATCGATTCTAATTCCGTCAAAGAATCTGCCATTATAAAATTCAACCTGATTTTTCGATACTGTACATATTATAAGATATTCCGTCGGAAAAGATTTTAATGAGACAAAAATTCTTTGTTTTCACCCTCAAGCAGACGTTCGAATATTTCAATGTAGGATTTATAATTCTTACCTCCTTAGTTTAAACGAAAATCTCCATGATGTAATCATTTTAAGATAGACCTTTTACCTTCTCAAATTTATTCTTCCACTTCTCTCCGCGAGAATGCCAGATAGATTTATCTTTCCACATTTATCCTCCATCGTCGTTTATCCCATCAACGCTCGCGTGTCCATCTTCATCGCCGTCCCGACGACAGGCGGGCGATCGATTCGGGCAGTTCTTAATCCCTCGCACGGATAATACATCTCGCAAGGATCGTGCATCTTCCTCTTTTCCCCTTTCCGACGAGGGCGTGACATATTTGCGCAAGTTCGGCTGTCACGCCCGAAACGTCGAGATTTATGCACGAACAGATATATATCGATTAAGTGGGGAAAGAAGAGAGAGAGAGAGAGAGGGACAGAAATATAGTGAGTAGGACAGAAAATATCCGAGATTTCTCCTTATGGAGCTTCGTCCGTAATGGGCTCTCGTTTCCTTGCACTCTGATGATTGATGAGCCCTTGTTTACGCGCTCCAACTGATCTCCTAACCCTTCCCCCCGCTCTCCCTCATCACCCTCCCTCACCGACATTCGGTCGCTCTTACGGTTTCCCGAGTCTCATTCACCGGGGTGTCTACGGGGTGGTTTAAGCTCCTAAGAAATTACCGTGGCAAATACAGGCGGTTTTCGTCTAAACTCGATTAATTAATCGGGCTGGGATTAATTCGTTCAGATCTATCGTTAAGGGGGTCTGCCAGGGAAATGCGTAATTTATTTACCGATTAAATTATTTATTATAATTGCAGCTCCATTATCTATATCTGATGGGTTAAGCGATGAAGTTATCGGTTAATTAATCGCGAGATTCGATCTTCCCCAATTTTAACTGCGCTCTCGCTAAGTAGGCTATGCGCGCAAAATTTACACTGTTTAATTAAAAGATTTAATCGGCGCATGGTCGAAGAGATCGTTTAAACAATGTCCAACTAACAATCTAAATGATATTCAAAAATTCTGGCACTCATCTAGATAGAGAGAATGGGATATCAAAATTTATATCGCGCGAATTAATTTTATTCAAAGCTGTGCGCTTTACGTGACAAAAATATCAAATATTAAATTAAAATCATTATTTCTATTTCAATTAATTAATCTTGAATGATTAATTGTATTAATTATAAAAATTTCATAATCTGTTTATAGAGTATACAATTATATATACAATATTTCGACTTTGTAATAAATGCACATAAATATAATTAACTCAATCGTGCTTTTGTAATTTAATAGCAGTTTATGGTCTCTGTAATTTATTGCCGATACATAATTTATCTTCGATTTTGAACTAACATCGTGACGCGAATACGCTAGTTCAGATAAGTATGCAAAATTCGCTCAACACGGTCATTCACGCTCGTTTATATCGATTTAAAGTTTCAGAATTATCGTGTTATTATCAATTACGTTATCGCGCAAAGTTTCTCACGGGAATGTCGGCAATTAACTACAATTTATCTCGTCTTATCTCGGAGTTAAGTTCAGCTTAGAATCAACGTCCATCTCATAATCCCCAAAAATCTTTCAAGCTTTATTCGGCGGTCACCCTGTAGATAGCCGCGCAGAAAAGACTCTCAGAGTCCTCCTCATCCCCTGTCATGGCCGTCCTTTTTCTCATCCCGTTCTTTGATTCTTTTTTTTTTCATTCTCATCTCCTTCCTTTCATTCTTTCTTAGCGAATAGCACTTTTCATCGAGCAACGAGCACAAGTGGATCCTAGGGGTTCCCTTTCTCTTTCTCGACGCATTCTGCTTTTCTTTTTTTCTTTTCCTTTCTGTCTCTTTCTCTCCTTCTCTCTTATGTTTTTGCGCTGTTCTCGCTGCACCGAATGCATAATGAATTTTTCCTGTTTCCTTTTTTTTCTTTCCTTTGTGCGCCGCGTCTCGATTCAAATGATGACCAATAATCGATGCCGCGGCTTATTTCGTTGCGGCCGCGTTTAATTGTTACTCACTGTTTTCCGCCGTTGGAACGATTGCTCCTCAGTGTTGCAACGGTTCTTACTGGCCGGCTTTGAGAAGCGCGTGTTAATTACGGTCGTCGAGAGACCGCAATTGTCTCCTTGCCTTTTGATGCAACCGCTCTTTTTGAGAGGAATTTTTCATTCGAGGACCGACGTTCTGTATGAAAGAATTTTCGTGTCTTTGTCGGGAAGAAGATACTGCATGTATTTTTTTTCAGAGTATTCGCGTGAACAAAATTCTTAGAGATCTAAAATGGACAAATAAATCACATGAATATAATACTTTGTGAATAATCAAACAATTATGTAATGTTGATAGATGTTTTTTTCAAAAATGTGCGAATAAATTTTTTCGCTCTCCGAGAGAACTCTGAAAATTAGGAAATAAAATAGAGATGAAAGCTTGGTGGACAGTGAAGTCGACGACGCCAACACCGTCAAGTTTCCATTTACTTCCGGAAATGTGCGAGAAGCGCTACCATGTAATTTCGCAAAATGAAGTGCGAACAAACGGCAAGAGGAGGCAACGCGAAATTACCAAAGTTGCGTAGCACGGCTTGGAATGAAGCAATTAAGCCTCGAATTATTTTCCCAGCGAATAAAGTCTTCGTGCGCCCTCAGATGCGCGCGGATAAGTATAAATAATAAATATATTTCACGCATATATTAATATTATTTTTTCGTTTTTGTTGCATAATAAAAAAACGTGCTTTACCTTCTCGACTGAAATTTTATATAGTAATCGAGTCTCGAAATTATTTTCACTGTGACGAGCGAATAACAGTTTCGACCGTTAATTTATAAGTAATCAAAAGTTTCGCGTTTCGTGTAGACACGGACGAAGAGTCCTCGGGTAAATTTACGTGAAATTGAACAAGGCATAACGTCTTCTCAACACCCGTGGTAAATCCACTTACTCTTATCGCGGTGATTTCGCGAAAAGGACCGTGCTTGACACCCGACTTGAAAAATTAATTATGCATTCCATCAAGTGGCGCGCAGAAGGAAAGAACAAGCGAAAGACGAATAGCAGCGCGCCTTCTCTGCCTTTCGTCGTCCGAACAACGGTGCTTGTCGCGGGTGAAGAGAGCCGCGGCTGCCGAGTGGACAACTTTGACTACCGCTTCCTAATTGCTTCAATTAAATTAGACGAGTTTCATTCCATCGCGCCACTGAAAAAATGCAAATCAATTTCCGCTTGCGTAGACAAAGCGAAAACGCATAAACTTTATTTATTTGAAAATTCTAAACAAACTTTCATATAGTTGGCTTGTGATATCTAGATGTTTATACAGAAGAAGACTTTACGCAGAATGTATTTCAAATATTTGAAAATTTGAGGCAGATATGAAAAAATTACTGTCGTAGAGAATTGCTGCCAACTCATGATTATGATCGATATAATTTAATAATATTTCTTTACAGTTTCTTTTCGAACGTCATTTTTCGAATCAGTTCATTTAAATCGACAGTCTCACAAAGAAAACCGTCGCAGCATTTCTCATCGATACGCACACACACACACACACACACACAATACTTTTGTATGACATCGGTTCTCTTAGAGATTACGTATATATTTCACATCCTCTCATCTAAAATTTAAATATCTCCATTATATATCTTATTCTGTGTGCTCTTTTCTTCTCCTTTCAGACAAAATTAAATACATCGTCATCAAGAATATCGTACTGCGACAATCCAGTTGATAAGATTATTTCATTATTAGAGATTGCATAGAATGTACTTAACTTCCAATTCAGGCTTTCAATGTCCTCAGCGAGAAAAAACTACGCCAATGCAAATGGAGTTTGATAAATTATCCACCGGAGATCCGACTTCCTTAAGAGTTTAATGAATTAAATATACTTTCTCGTATACTTTATCGTTATATCCGGTTAACTTATAATAAGTAGGATCCAGCTACCGGGATACGAGAGTTCCGCGTCCGCGAGCAGAAGAAAAATTCGCAGATAATTACGAGAAGCGTTTGTGCAACTTTGCAGAAGATATAACAGCGTAATGCCAAATAAAAAAGCAGAGTTATCTTCCTTAATCCGAATTTATATATATATAATCACAAGAGAAGGCTAATTATTAGAATATCTAGATTTGATTCACTTTGAACTGATTACACCCAGCTAAATTAATTAACTATTAATAATATGATAAATCGATTATTATTATGTAGAAAGGGAAGCGTGATACAACTTTGTTCTTTATTCCGAGAAACACAATGATAATATTTATCGTATAGCTGCGCAATCAAAGTACTATTTGTAGGAAACAATGTGAAATGTTATAACTTTTAATATGTGATTAGCAAATATGTATAGAATTATATAATTATTTAATGTAAATGTATTAATTCCTTTTGAGCCATTTTATGATAGTCTATATATAATAGTTGACTTGATGTCTGTGCAATGTAGAAAAATAATGATATTATTCGACAAGGGGATCGTCGAGCCGTATCTTCGATTCCCTGAGGCTACGCAATTATTTGTACCGGAACGAAGTCGCGCAAACTGTATTGGCGGCTGACAAAAGCAGTTTTCGCGCATTTACCGCAATCGGGAATGTAGTCACGTACCGTTGTAAATAAAGGCGAGTCTCGGAGAGAATCCAATCGCGAACTCATCCGGACGTGTATAAGTTACGATTGCATTGATCGAGATCGCGTTAACAAGTCGCGACAGATCCTGCTTTGAAGTCACATTTGTCGTGTATTTTCGTTGAACAAATGCAATTTAATTTTCTCATTTGCTTCCCCGTATGCAAGTGAGATTAATGATTCATTTAATTTAGAAACACAATTTTCTCTCAACTTGGTCCAGTAGTTTATTTTTTCGATTGTTTCAACGTCAATATACAAATTTTACTCATCATATTAAGAGATTGTACAATTCATGCAACGTTAAATTGTAAACGTACACATCTTTCACAAATGTTTTCATTATAATGAAACGTCATTTTCACACGAATGAGCAAGATTGTCAGTTCAATTACGACTGGCTATATTTCGAGTCGCGCTAGTGGCAGCGATTTATCGTGGGGCGAGCTCGATCAACTCGTTAATCCTCAAACAATGAGCTCGGATGAAGAGGGTAACGTTTCGCACGGAGCCGATGAAAAATTCAGAGTGCACTGTGGCGGCAGCCACGAGTTTAATTCCAAGATAATCGGCGCATGAAAATTTATAAATTTCATCCGATTAACCCCGCAGGTAAACAGCGTAGTCGATGAAAAATTCAAGACACTCGCTTTTTCTGCGGTTTTGATTTCGCGCGCGATAAACTGCGTGAAAATTGATGTATTTTCTGTTGAAGGAAGGTCCGTTGGCAATTCACGCTATAAATTCTCATTTCGGTTTACACGTTTGTCATTTTATGAACATTTTTTTATGGAGCAAAACACGCAGATATACGTTTTAAATCAACACCCTTAGCAATATAAAGCATAATTATATTTTTCGCTGTCCAAACTTTTAATTCCTTACAGCAAAAATTTAATTACGAATTTTTAAGATTACGTTGAATAGATCATCGCGTTTATACATTTCTTTTCGGTCTATTAACGTTACATTTTTACTTTCTCTTCTCATATTATTATTTTCTAAATAACTATAATGCGAAAATTTTCATTTTTTTACTGGAAGAAATAATATTATTACCGCTGACATTTCGGTTCAATCGTGTCCACGTGTTTAAAGATTAGACGTTAAGTTTTCGGTTTTTAAGGTTTCACACATCCCGTAGACGCAAATTTCCCGATTTTTACAGCGCGCGCATTTATCCGCGCGAATGCTCGCGACAATCCCGTCGTTTCGTCTCACCCCCCGCATTCGGAGGTTTTAATTTAATGCGCCGCGGGCGCAATTTTCCGGCTGTACATCCTCAGGCCAGACGCGGCGCCAAGACAATGCAAGCAGCGTAGCGACGACACGCTTGTTCGAGGAGAGGAGGACGCTCGTCGCGGCGGCGGAACCTCGATACTCGTGTATTCCCTCCCGGCGCAATTTACTTACGAGAGCTCATACATATGTATCCCATCAACATGCATATAACATCCGAGTAATTAATGTATGACTCTCTCCTTGCATATCGTTTCACTGCTACCGCGCGTGCCGCGCGCATTTTCCCTTTCCGCGCTCTCTTTCCGCTCTTTTTCCTCCCTCTCTATCTCCCTTCCTATCGCGAAACACACCCGCTTTGTCACCGTTGTCGAGAGAGGTACGGTATAAACCCCCTTCCCTTCACTGTGATTGTCTTTCCTCGTCGTTTCTCCTCTTTTGTGTTCTCCCTCTCCTCTGTGTGTATGTGTGTGTGTGTGTGTGTGTGTGTGTGTGTGTGTGTGTGTGTGTGTGTGTGTGTGTGTGTGTGTGTGTGTCCGGCGGTGTGTGTGTGTGTGTGTGTGTGTGTGTGTGTGTGTGTGTGTGTGTGTGTGTGTGTGTGTGTGTGTGTGTGTGTGTGTGTGTGTGTGTGTGTGTGTGTGTGTGTGTGTGTGTGTGTACGACGCTGCTGGTTGCTTCTTAAATAAGAGACGATAGCAGAGAATCGTTCGAAAATTTTTATGCGTACGCCATTCTTGCGTACATCTGCAGATAAATCGCACTGTGAACAACAATGTTGTCGGACATATTGTAACGGCAGTTGAATGCGAGTCGCAGCTGCCGGATTCGAGCCAAAGTATACATGCGTGTTTTAGAAAAAAGAACCATGTAGATGGAAAAATGTAGCAAATCTCTCTTTTTTTGTATTTTTTGTTAACTGAAGCGGTAAAATGGTATCCGCTCTGTTTCTCATTACCTAGACTCATAATCTTCTTCTTTACAGTGAAAATATAATATCGCTAAATTATTCAAATTTGTGTATAAATTGTTCGTGCGTACTTCTTTTAATGTATCACTACATAATCTCAACTCGTGTTTTAAGGACGATGTATATTACAAAAAAGTTACAATGGGCAACCACTTAATTTTTACATGTTTTTAACCGAGATTTAATTCAACGTTTAATTACAAGGATGCATTGAATATTTTATAAACTCGCAACGCGCGCACGATATGACTCTATGTAAAACCTATGTAAAAGAGATATCGATTCAAGGTTTATCAAACAGAGTCCGTGGCAGAAAAGATATTTGTGAGGCTTCTGACGTAACCTGCCATAAATATCCCATTTGCCCGTCATTGCCATCATATTCAAAACGTACGAAGGGCTCGACCATTCACATAAATTAAGTAGCGGCGATCGCTCAGAAACGACCAGCCAGCGTGTCGATCGACGCGCATCACGATTGATCAACCTAAGCCGCAAAGGGGGAGAGACATTTTCCTCGGACGAAAATCGATCGAACGAGATCACGAGGATCGGCACTCCCGGAACACAATCGATTCCACCACCGACACGTGCGGGTAAGCAAACAAACGGCCGGGCTTGGAAGGAAGCACTCGAGATTCCGCTCTTGGAAGGATCAATTCCGGGCGGGGGTCCCTCCTCAATTTATCGCAGGACCCATCTAGCCCCTCACACATCGGCCATAACCGAGCCTCCGCTTCCGGGAGGGATCGCATCCGGCGCGTATTACCGCGGCGCGCGTCTTTCTCTTTCCCCATTTCGCCCTGTCTCGCCCCTTCTCGTCGCCCCTTCACCGCGACGGTGAATTCCTCGTTCGTCTCCTCTTCTCAGGCTCTCCTCGAACCACCGCGGGCGCCCGCGGTAGCATATCTACTCGCTTTAATTGGGATCAGCTTCCCGAGCACTCGGCGCGCGAGACAGATGAAAGAAGGAGAGCGAAGTGGAGCGAGCGGAATTGAGGGGATTGGGGGGGAGGAGTGAGGAGTGAGGGGGAAAACGTGAGTGCTTCACGAGAAACACAACTCGCGCCCCGCCATTCCCCACTGTTCTTACTCACCCCTTTCTTTCTCCCTTCCGTCTGCATCGCGCGAGCGAGCAGTAGGTATACGGCTCATCCTCTTCTCATTTCTCGTTCCCGAGGCATTTCCACGCACGAATCCTCGTTAACACTGCGGGCGCCTCTTTTCATGGGGGAGTTCGAATGTTCCTCGAGGAGCATATAACAACTGGTTTGGCCTGTCTCGCGCGCGTCTTTGATGCCGTCTCGATTCGCGCTCGCTCGTCCTGGCTTCATCCAACGATGATTCGCGCTCTTGCGATTTCAGTCTTTCTATGTTCACTGCTGCTACTCGTTTTTTTGCTTCGTTTATTCATTTCTAACTCGGTTGAAATATTTTATTTAAATTGTAATTCTCCGCTTTAAATAATTTTTTAAATATTGTATTTAGAGAAATAAATTATATATATAATTCTTAATTTTTGACTAAATTTACAAAAAAATTTAGCTTGAAAGAATTTATATAGATTTAAAAAATGGTTTCTTTTCTTTTACACTACTCAAGATATTTAGGATATTATTTCTTTGAATGTTTGTGTCGCCAAGTAGATTGTTCATCGTACCTCGAAACGAGCTGTACAATCGAGCACGAATTCGAGAAACGCGAAACAGAGAAACAGACAAATCGAGCAACCGCAAATTAACGGCACCAATTGCACGATGCCATTCAGGAACGTCAAAGATCGAATGAAAAGATTTGCATAGCGCAATTCCATAGGAGCGAAAGAGGGGGGAGGGGGAGAAAACGCGGTAAACATACACCATAAGTGTGATTTTGCTCCCCTTCGCGTTGAAAAACGTGCACGTGGCCGTTTCACAAAAAGGGACCCACATAATTATATCGTGCAGGGTACCTATTTCTCCGCCGTATTGAATAACGGGCCCGGTATACGCACGCGAACGCGGGTCCGCCATTCTGTAGAAACCCGAAACATCCGAGATCTCTGGGCCATGCTCACATTCCAATCAAGATACTAATAATATAACATACGTCATAATGATAATGTCTCTTTGAATCGCAAGATAGATTTATATTATTATTTACTATATTTAGTTTATTTAATGGGAATTTTTAAGATATTGTATGTTAATTTTAGATATGCGTAAAAGTAACATTTTATGATATTGTAATAATCAAATCTTCTTTTAGCTTTGGAAAAATAAAACGCTCTTGTGGACGGAAGTCAAAAACTTTAGATTCAAAGTGTTTCTTAATTTATTACTTTCGAATCTATGCTTAATATTGTTTCCAACATTTATTATAAATTAACATACGTATAGCCATGGAATATAAGATCCTATATAAAGGACTAGAAAATCTTATATTCTTTTCCATAACTTCTCAGTTAACAGCTCAGTAATCGTTCTCATATATCACTGGTTTTGTATTCTAATTACTTTAAAAGTTGTAAGCGATTCGTTGCAATTAATTAGATACGAATCATTTCGATATACATATTCTTCAAGTATCCCATGCAATAAATGATACGAAAAAAAATATTCGATTGATATACTTTTATTTCAGACTTTAAAAATTAGTATATCGCGAAAACAACGCATTGTCGGAGTTTTTAAAGATTCTTCGTGATAAGGACGAAACATTAATGCTTTCTGGGACGCAAGTTCATCTGCATCCTTTGCAAACTTTGCGCAATATACAAAAACTTGTCAAATTCTAGATCTACCGTAGATTTATATGCGGGAATACCAAAATCTCTATCGTGACTCTCATCCAGGGGCCCCAGAATATCTTGAACCGACCCTGTTAGGCGACGCCGTTTATCTAGTCGCCGATGCCATCGTCGCGTCGAAATACACAAGACATTCCCGGATTACCCTGGAGTGATGGGGCGGCGCGTTGTCTCTTTTACGAGGATAATATTTCAACAGAACGTCAGTCGTCGTTCCATTTCGCGCACGCGTTTTCACACGAGAGAGAGAGAGAGAGAGAGGGGGGGAGAGAAGTAGTTATGTGGCATTTGCAAACGTAGCTATGATTTCGTCGCTCTGAACCTAAGCCTCTTTACGTACTTCGATCGTCTCGTTCTGCGAGAGACACCACTCGCGATGCTGACACAACGTTTCATCGAATATAACTGGTTTATCAAAGATAAACTAAATAAAGTTTGACAAATCTTGTAACATCGCTGCTGAGATTAAATCTGCGAGTGAATGTATAAGAAGCATAATAGTACAATGAGAAATTATTCGATTGTATACCAATTAATAGATCGTATAACGCAACATTTGATTCTTCTTAAAATTGGATCGAAGAGAATTAATTTCTACACACACACGAATACTTATGTATAAAATATAAATTATATAAGATATAGTTAATATAATTAATTTCATAACCGTATAAATTTATTACGCTTTATTTCGTATATTAATTACGTTGTAAATTATTGAAAGTACAATAAAACTAGGTAGACAGGTCATATCGAATATCGGTTTATTAATGTGAAAAGTGGTGCAGCTAATAATTAAAACTTATTATTAGCAATGTAGCAAAAAGTTCCAGACAATTGACGATGTCACAACTCACTTCGTGCCGAATTTTTACCTATACATCGTTTATAATGTACGTGTTTTTGTATAGTTTTTACAACTAAACTGTAATCTTTCTAAAAAAAAAAAAAAAAAAAAAAAAAAAAAAGATAAAAAATACCTGTCAAGTACATAAAAAAAAGTATCGTAACTTGTATGCTATAAATACGTAGAAGTTTAAAAAAATAAAAAAAAATTATGATCTACTTGGCGTCACGATATTATCGCATCACTTGATATATATCCCTTCAAAAGTTTAACGCAAAGCTATTCTTTTCTGAAACAAGAACAGTTACTGACAAATAAAATCAGTTATTATGTAATATTCCGTAATGTATTAATCCACGCTTAACTTTACGCAACGACAAAGTATTCTTTTTCTTTCTCAATTTATTAATATCATATTTTTTATTAGAGTAAAATCAGTAACGCGTTGAATAGTATTTATTTCAAAAGAGGAAAAACCATTACTAGATGAAGATTATCTGTTAATAATCTTTCTATTCATAAAAGACAAGAAAGAATAAGTTCAACGTCTGCAATATTGGAAATAGAAGCGATATAAGAGAGATTATTCTTGAGGCCCATGCGTACGAAAAATTATATATTATCGCAATTAATTAATTGCATCGAATCATCTGTATAATTCTTTGATATGCGCTCTGTAAAAAGTCGACGCTTTTCCATTTAACGATGAAATTTTCAAGAAGCAGCCACGATAGTGCAACGCGTAATCCTTAGTTGTCAGTGCACGATACTGTGCCGTTGATAGAAGACCGCGACCGGATTAAAAGCCCTTCGTCGTTACTCCGGAAGCGACCTTGATATTAATTAGATGCGAGTCGTGTATGGTGCCCTGATAAGGAGGGATTCTCGTTTGCATTAATTATTCACACGCGCCCGAAATGTAATACACATTTCTCGCGTTCGAGATGGAGAAATTCGAGAGGAGAGAAAAAAAAAATTTTTTTACTTTAGTTTGCTCCTTCAATTTGTAAATTTTTTAATTACTTTAATCCTTTTCTCTATCAATTAATTAAATTACACCGGTTCTTTCCTTTATACTTTAAGTTTATATTACCTCTTATTTTAATTTCTTTTAACGTAGACATATTTACCTCTCTCTTTTCTTTCAATATTTTTTTCAGTTGCTGTTTTTTTGTATATACTAAATTTTCTCTATAAAATTAATTATGTTTATACATAAAATATTAATTCAAAGTTTGCCAAGATGTAATTGAGATATCCGATGCTAAAAATTAAAATGCTCTGACCAAGATTTCTATGTATCTTTTCTCTCTAAGACACTCCACAATAAAAATTCTCTCGGAGGCATCGAAAGTGATTAAAAAGGAGTCAATTAATCGCGGATATTTGGTTCGTCGAAATAATTAACAATGGAACGGAATTTCTCGCGAGCTGTATCGCGGCTTAAAACATATATGCATATATGCATGCAACTTCCGTAAATATGAATTCTCATTTCTCCTCACACTGCCTATCTCTCGCCGACAACTCCCTGTTCCTGCAGCTGTGTCTGGAGTCTGGAGAACTCGACAGTGACTAAGAGGTTGTGCATCTACGCAACGTGTGCGTGTGCCTGCTTGCGCGTCGGCAATAATCAGCGTGCAGGTTTCCGTGGATAACGTATGTATGTATATACAGAGAAGGGCGAATGGCGGTGTCACGTATTGCGTTAACCATCAGTGACTCTCGGTATACATAGAGTGTTTCCTGACACCTTAACCCTTTCGTTAGCGCGTATACAGAATTACAGAATATATATATAAACCCCTCCGTTTGCACGCTGTATTTCGTTCTAGTCCTCCTTAAGTGAAGAAATATGTAAATGTGTTTGTAATTTCCAAATACATCCAAAAAAGTATAATGTAGATAATTTTACGTGACGTAAAAGAAAAGATTATTCTGCGATTATCTATGTGTAAACCTGACAATTTTATTACTTTAAAGACATTTTAATTTCTTTTGAACGAACGCTACTTTAGAATCCTTTGTATTCGGTTGGTTGTAACGCGATTCAAAGCGGAGGTAAATGCAAATTAGTCTTAAAGAGAAGAAGCGTAATTTGTTTCTAACAACAAGATACAAATAATGTGATGGTTTATATTGTAGATTTCTGTTTTGACACGTGTAATTCCATCGCTGCGTCTCTCATCTGTAAACGTAGTCATGTTTTATTCCCGCGTTGCGTTTACCTAACTGCAAAACGGGGAACCAAGAGAGGCAAATATTCGATGTTAAATGCACGGCGAGAATTTGCACGAGGAGAAAAGAAAAGCGAACGTGGCGTTAAGTGGATAATGAAGTCGCAGGGCGACCCCCGCAGAGTGCAATGCACGGTGCATCGACGAAACGAGACACACCTGGAGTGATGAATACCGTCGGTTAATGACATATGGCACATGCTCGTTGCACGCGCGGCGAAGAAACTTTCAGGGGGAGGAGGAGGTTGGTTGGGTCTGACGAGCTCCATTTTTTTTCTTTTTTTTTTTCATTTTCCGATGCGCCATATGCATGCGTCTGAAAGGGAGAATGCCGGAACACAATCGGACGCGGGAGACAATGAGACGATTATTTCACGCGAGAGATGAAACGGCTGGTATATCAGCAGTTACTCCTTGCTCCCTTTATCACGCCGAGCGCAATCCTAGATGCATCGCGTTGTATGTAATTGACGTGCAATTCGAGTTGTCCAACGACTCGTTCTCTCGCGATAAAGCACCTTTTGGCTTCGACGAAGCCAAGCGGCAAACGACGCTATCCGCGATAAAAGATAATTCTTATGGAAAATATAAACCACTCAACCGTATGATTTCTCTTGTCAGCGCACATTGATTTTTTTTTTCACACAGGTCCAAATTCAATTAAAAGAATTCTCTCTTCCTTGTTATTTAACATAATATCATATGAATGCTATTATCATATTTAATCTGTAATTTCACTCAAGTTGTGAATTTCTGTTAATTATTTTTTTCCGACTGATTTATATATTAATTCTGATATCTATTCAACAGTCTGTACTAAAGGGTTTCTTCCTCGTTAAAAATGGATTAAATAAATAAATAAATAATATAGTTATAGATATATATTGGGAGTACTAATAAATAACGGTTCGTCTGTAGAGAGAAGAGTCTCTAGAGTAATTATTATATATAATAGTTCTAATAAAATTTTCAAACGCCTTTTCGGCAAATTAAACTCCAGGTTTGCGAATCAGATAACGAAGCATTACTTTACTCGAGTCACTTTTAATTATGATAATACGAGGGATTTGGTTTAAAAGCATTTCGCGAACAACATCCGGAATACGAGAAGACTACATCAACGTGTCTTTCACCGAGATTTTCTCATCTCGCGTTTGACAAAACATCGGGGGCCGATAGACAAACGGGGATATTCCGCGAATATTTTAGAAGGGGATAAAAATATCTACATTTAAAGAGAATTTCGCGAAAATCCTGGACACGCATTTTCGGTCAAACACCGCTCATGGCGATGTTAAACTTGCTTTACCAGTGCACACAAAACCATCGAGTATATACACTCGGGCATTTACATCGCGTCCATCTACACGCGTACTTGTAACCCACTCTTCGCCAAATATACATGTCCTATACGTTACCGCGCTAAATAACATGCGAGCGAAAGCGCTCTATATTATTGCGACGAGTATAACGGTAAAAATGTTTTCCCGCTGACGGCGATAATTAGCTTTCGGCGATTTTCCTTCGAAATTACGCGATTACGACGATCCATGAATATGTTTTTTCTTTTTTTTTTTTTCCCCTCGAGCATGCCGAATTGACCGGCGTATTCTAAGAGTAGGAAGCAGATTAGATTCTCGACCGGGCTTAATAATGAGACTCGCGAGCTCGAACGTACGAAGAGAACGGAAGAAAGGCGCGTCCGGTAAAATTCACTTAGCGTTGCGGAAAAGCTAAATGAAAATGGTTGTTTGCAGCGCGGTAAAAGCTGCTGCGTGCAAGTTCCATGGGCATCCCGTCGCATCGCATCGTGTCGCGTTGCCGTATTCGAAGAGCGAAACCCTACTCGCCAAATGTATATATATATATATATGTCTGTATGTGTGTGTGGAGAAAGGGATCGTACTCCAATTTGAGACCGCGTGTCGCGGAAAATACACGACGAGGTAGAACATTTTGTAATAATAATTCTCGGCAGATATTCTGCGGAATCTCGTTTTGCATTTCTATAGAAGAAGGATACTAATTGTGCGATTCTTTTTTTCCCAATATATGGTATATATTACTACCGTGTATCATATTTAAGGCTTTATTTTTATCATGTCACTCTACAAATTTAAAGATTCTAAAAGTTAAAATTATTATCAGCGAGTAACATCCGCGCGAGGTATGATATCTCTAAATAAAAAATTATATACGCCAAGCACATTTTTTTAGGATTTGCGTTCTTTTCTAAGCCATTTAGATTTGCAAAAATTATGAGTATATTATCATTTTTAGATGCATTTTCGCTTTCTTCTGTCACCCCTTATCATATCTTTCGCCGAATAATTTTATTTTGGCGGAATTAATTATATAATCGAAAATAATTTTATATTTTATACTATACTCAAATTTTTTTACATTTTTTCTTAGAATCCGTAGATCAGTAATTCTTGATTAGAACACGAGAAATTTCTCGATAAATAAAGAGAAAAAATTTCAAAGCGATAGTTTATATATTATTTATTTCAAAAGTACAGAGATTGGCACATATTCTATATGTCCAGTAATCGATAGTCGCTCATAAAGGGAAAAGTAAATAAATAATAGGTGCGGACGAGATGCTACGAGCACGTATCCATATCGACATTTTCATTCATGTTCCGCATCGCAGTTTTATATCCGCGTGTCGTTTCTCTCGTTTTATACATCGGAATTAAATCTCAATTTATTGGCCGATGATTCGGAAGGAAATACGTAAAGGTAAGACATAAAACGGGGAAGAGAATCAAACGTGAGTGAGCGAGACAAAAGAAAAAGCTGCCAATTATGTATTCAAATGTGATCGCGTCTCGCGATCGAAGCTACAGACGGGAGAAAAAAAGAATAAAAATTCAATTTTAAAAATCCCCGACGTCGAAAACGTCACAAGCGCACCGAGCGATAGCCGCGCCGGCATCGATTCTATCAAAATACAGCCGTCCTCAAAATTGATGAGCCCAATTTCGTCCTCCGGTTTGATTACAGTTACCATTATCGATACCGCGCGGCCGCGGCCGTATACTTTTGCGGGATTACATTTAAAATGGAGATCGCGATCCCTGGCGAGCTTGGGCGAGCGTTTGCAATAAATAGCCTGCCGATGTCGTTGCTTCGAAACGTCGCCCCGAGTATATCACGGGTTTAAAAAAATAAATAAATAAATAAAGATATAGAATACATCTCCGATGGAGCGAGAGAGAAACTTTGTTTGGCACGTTGACCGTATATTTTTGAGAACGAGCTGAGATTATTTATTAGTTCTGATTTACATATATGGACTCTCTTGTCTCGCCCTTCTAAGTTTGTCCTCTCCCGTTTGTTTTCCCGCAGAGAGTAAAGATAAAATTTTACTTGTTGCCACTTTTCAAGATATCGTATTGTATCAGGTCTACCGGAAAGTTCTGTCCGTTTTTGGAATAAAACAAAATACAAATTTTTATTACCGTCAATAAACTTTATTAAATAATGTAATTGCCATTATTATTAATGATTTCTTGCCAGCGTGAGGGCAATTTGTATATCCCTTTTTCGAAAAATGTTTTATCTTTTGATGCGAAAAATTGAACCAGTGTTTGTTTGATATCTTCTTCATTTTTGAATTTTTTGCCCCTCAAAAAATTTTGTAAGGACAAAAACAAGTGATAGTCGGAGGGTGCTAAGTCCGGGGAATATGGTGGATGCGACAGAATTTCCCAGCTTAGTTCTGCAATTTTTTGACGAGTCCTCAAAGCAGCATGTGGCCTGGCATTATCATGATGCAGTATGATGTTCTTCCTATTGTACATCGCCGGCCTCTTTTCTTGGACTGCTGTATTTAAATTATCCAGTTGCTGACAATACTTCTCCGAATAATGGCAATTACATTATTTAATAAAGTTTATTGACGGTAATAAAAATTTGTATTTTGTTTTATTCCAAAAACGGACAGAACTTTCCGGTAGACCTAATATTTTTATATTTTTATTTTTACTTTGTACACTTTGTATATATTTTTACTAGTTTTACTTTGATATCGCAATCTAATGATAAACAGATGAGTTTGTCAAGTTTTTTTCCCTCTATCTTTTACATACTTTCTTTTTCACGAAGCATAATTCGATTCAAAGTCTAAAAAAGGACGAAACGGCGACCCGATTACGCCGCATATTAGCATCCGCGCACAATCCGTGGTTATTTTATATTTATTCCGATATGTATACGTTTAATGGGTTCTTCGTGTTCGATAAATAAAGCTGAAAAGCAAATAGGGGCAAACATTTAGCGCTAACGAATAGCGTAGCGAAAACACGAATCGCTAATGTGTAAACTTTACGCACATACATATGTCATTTTCGGAAGAAACTCTCCGCTGACCGTGATATATTTGAACGCGCGATTGTACCGATTATACCTCGCGCCCGATGAGACTCGTGATCGCCAATTATCGCCGCGATTTCGTCCGCGTCATATCGGCCACCAATTACGGAAGCTCGCAAAATAGATTCGCGTGCACTCGGCTTTATAGGCGCGCGATAAAACGCGTATAAATTCGTTGGCCGCGCAACGATGATCCGGTAAATTTGTCGTTGACGGCGTAAAACAAGGGACGAAATTAATTGATTGTGCATTAATTATAACCAGATGCCATGGTCACTATTATATGAGAGCTACTGAGCGCCCGCCCACTCGACACAACGTATGGATCATTAAACATTTTCGGCAGAATTTCAGCGATATTAATTCGAAAAAAAAAAAAAAAAAAACAGTAGAGAATGTGTTTTTAAATGTTTGACTTGTTTAAAAAATCAAATTATCGTAGAAAATACATGCATCTAGAGAAAGATTATTTATTATTCAATCGAAATGCGATTTAATATTTATTCAAATTACATTCCCCTGTCTTAGGTTACCGTATTTATATCTCGCGAAACAGGCTACTCTTCTCAAGTTTCGTCGATTTTTAGGAACTTAGATATTATACAAAGCAATTGAATTATATACAATGCTGACAACGAAATGCCACTTTGCAGAGCCATTTCACAAAACGCGGATCTGGTGCCGTATCGACGATGGTATCTCTGTTCTCTTGAATTTAATTATTGGTTAAAATTATACATTCAGATCATGTTCCAAACTACCTTTGCTATTAAAATATCATGATTAATTGGTACAATTACATTTGATTAATGATCTTAATTACGTCATCTTTCTCAATCCTCGAACGCGGTCTGCATTTCCGTGAAAATTGTTATACCATGATTATGCTACTGTGGAACAGAAGTCACGCAGTCTTTTGTTCGACGATTGGTCATAAATATTATTATTGAATGGAATCGTACACAGTAACAATTAAATTTCTCCACTTATCATTTTTTTTTTTTTAAGATTAACTTAAAACCATAACAGTTAAGTAAAAAAGAGTATAAAGCCGTACGACATTTTTTTATCGAAATGATCACGAAACGTGGTTACTACGTATAGTTCTCTCTTGTTATCAAAATTTTTCGAAACTTTCTAACGATTAAAACTTCAGAAATCAGAGTAATCTTCAAAATGTGAACCGAGTTCCGTATTGCGATTAAGTCACAGTCCAATTCCCAGACTTTTCTTTCTTTACTAAATTTTTCTCTCGTAGTTTACGAATTCTGAATTCCTTGCATCTTGACCCACTGTTTGTAATAAGAAGAAAAAAGTCTCAAGACGAAAATTATTTTGCTTCAATGATATATATATTCAAATTGATATATATATTTATAAAGAGTGCAAAAATTGTAAAAATTTCTTTGTCATCTCAAAAAGTGAAAGATTTATTAAAAAAATTAAAAATCTTTTTTTTTTTTATACATAAAATCTAAATTATATTTTTATTATACGTATCAAAAAATATTGTACACAAAAGTTATTTAGAAATTCTAACATGCAATTACACGCAATAACAGTGTAATTATTTATCGTTTCCTGAAACAAATTGTTTTTCGAAAAATTAATTGAAAAAAACTTTTTTTCTGTCATATATTTTTACAATACAGATTAAATAACTCTGTTCGGAAACGAATCTCGATACAACAAATAGTTTATATTTTACTGCAAAAGAGGTATATTTTTTGTGGTCGGACCAAAAAAAAAAAAAATTTGAAAGGCTTTATATTATTGAATAATTTATCGGAGAAACAAGGAAATATGTCTCTGATATATCTTTATACGTTCTACAGGTATATGCCGATTTAAAGCGAAAAGAGATGTTCTCTTTCGGGGCGTTCCCCTGTGACTCGCGAACGGGAGATACAATCCCCGGTAAAATATCGAGGATACCTTTCGAAGGAGAAGATCCCGCGGCTTAGAAGGAAATCGCGCACGAATGATCTCGTGAACTCGAGAATACGCGGGCGGCATCGTTGACGCGGATTAAATCTCAAGCCGAAACGCCGAATACGCGGGAGCGAGATCACCGGACGCGAATCATCTAGTTATTAATACCTATAGCAGATTAGCCGTTCACGTCGGATCGCGTCGCGTGTATTCCGACCACGTTTTTCCGGTTATATGATCTTGGCCTGACTCTCGACCCGACTTTGTCATTACAGTGACAATGACAGATGCGGAAGCAGTGGTAGGAGAAATTGCTGAGCTACCGTGCGACGTGAAACCGCCGCTCCCGGGGGACAAGCTGCACCTAGTTATTTGGTACAAGGAGGAAGCGGATGCACCGATATACAGGTAAATTCTCTTCCATCTCTTTCTTTCTCTCTCTCTCTCTCTCTCTCTCTCTCTCTCTCTCTCTCTCTCTCTCTCTCTCTCTCTCTCTCTCTCTCTCTCTCTCTCTCTCTCTCTCTCTCTCTCTCTCTCTCTCTCTCTCTCTCTCTCTCTCTCTCTCTCTCTCTCTCTCTCTCTCTCTCTCTCTCTCTCTCTCTCTCTCTCTCTCTCTCTCTCTCTCTCTCTCTCTCTCTCTCTCTCTCTCTCTCTCTCTCTCTCTCTCTCTCTCTCTCTCTCTCTCTCTCTCTCTCTCTCTCTCTCTCTCTCTCTCTCTCTCTCTCTCTCTCTCTCTCTTCCTCGCGCGCATTCATTCTTATGTTGATCGCGTGCAATATCGTTCTCGCTTTTCGAGCGTAAAACGGAAACCGCGAAGCCGCGTTCTCATTATTATTACAGCGGCGTTTGGCACTGCGAAGATTATTCGTAGATTCCGTATTTTGATATCTAACTTCGGTTGGAATTAGCATAAGGATTTAAGTTTTTCATTTCGAAATATATCCGCGCGTCGCGTTGTTGTTTCGAAAATGTAAAACTTGCGACATTAAATCAAAGTTTTCCCTCACACGGAATAATGCAAAAACTTCCATCACTTTCAATTGTTTATAGCGAAAGTTATCAGGGTCTCGAGATAATTTTTTTTTTCAATTTTTGAGAGTGTCGATTTTTAATTATAATAAATAACATTTTTTTTTCGATTTTCCACCAATTTTTGCATCCTGCATACGTGTAACGTGTTTCAAACCGACTTAGATACCTAGCGTAATAATTTTGTCGCAGGTATTTGACATCGCAATGCAGCACTTATGGTATGTAGAATGATAACGTCACACATATGATATATATGAAAAACGGATTATACGGCATAAGAATTTAAGAGTGTCTGTGAAGTTGGCACGACGTTTTACGAATTTCAAAAAAAAACTAAGAGTTCTAATAGCACTTTTCATAGTTCTATAGTTCCTGATAAAAATTAAAAAGAGTTTTGCATTACTTATATTAAAAAATCGAAATTGAAAAAATGTCGTGCTAACTTTGCGAATCTAGCACGACACCCTCCCCTCTAAAGTACTAAAACGCGTTGAATATCATCATTTTTGGCAAGAGTTCCGGATAGTTCTGTTCAAGTTCAGCACATATATACAATTTCAGATCGATTTTCCACCAATTAATAATTGCTATTAGAACTCTTAGTTTTTTTTTTGAAATTCGTAAAACGTCGTGCCAACTTCACAGCCACAATTTAAGATGCATTGTAATACGTGTAGGATAATAATTGTGGAACAAGGTCGCGTATTACTTTTCATTTATCAATGCGTGATAATAGGTGTAAATGTAATTTCGCATGTAATACTATTCTCCCATAGCGATAAATTTATTTATTCGCGTAACAAGCAACTAGAAACGGAACTAACGAACACGGATTATAAATTGCGCCTTTGAGACTTGCTCCCGATTTATAATACTCGATGCACCAGAATTTGTAAACAGATTACGCAAATATGATTAGAGATTAATCCGGCATATAATAGAGCATTTATATATAAAATATATATATATAGGCCTTTGAGAGATTTATAATACTCGATGCACCAGAATTTGTAAACAGATTACGCAAATATGATTAGAGATTAATCCGGCATATAATAGAGATAATAGAGCTAAAATATATATATATATATATATATATATATATATATATATATATATATACAT
>NW_021853485.1:4109385-4142397 GCF_003651465.1 Formica exsecta
TATAATTTTATATTTTTTTAAAGAATTGGTTTTAGAATAAAAGAGTTTATATAAGATTGCCTAAAGGGAATCTGGTATAAATAATATTAGCAGAATAATTGTAAC
Source organism: Formica exsecta (assembly GCF_003651465.1). Lineage (NCBI taxonomy): Eukaryota > Metazoa > Arthropoda > Insecta > Hymenoptera > Formicidae > Formica > Formica exsecta. The sequence goes on from NW_021853485.1 coordinate 4,109,491, forward strand.
GGTAATTGCTTCCGAATGAGATTTATCAATTTCTTAAGACAGAAGGCCCTGATTATACGCGGGATATACTCGAGTCAGTTGAGAAAACGAACTCTTCTCCGTTTGTTCCGCGTTCAACTTAATTCGCGCAAATGGAAATGCCTCTCAAACAGAAAGACAGGCATAATTTACATTCCGCGCCGCGGAAAGTGACATATCAGAACTGCAGGAAAATCGCTCGATGTTCTAGTTGCGAGGAGAACCCTCCGACGTTCATCAAATCAAAGCGAATTACATCTGCAGGAGAAACGTTAATTGACCGACTCTTAACACACGCGATTGACATATAAACGACCGCCTTGATACAATAATTATTGGTAATGATGCCGTCGTATCAAGTCGTATTTACAATTACTCTCTAATTAGACTCACACTTTAGTAATATTTGCGCAGTACACATATGTGTTGTACATAAAGAAATAATTTTATATCGTCACGATATTATGCATTTAGTTATTAATATATTATACATTTTCATATATCACTTGTATAATATAAGTCAGCTTTCTTTCTCTACTTGACAATATTAAAATTAAAATTTATATGATATACAATGTTCTTTTGATTTTAACATTTCTAAACCTGTCGAAAGTGTTTCTACGGTATGTTTATTATTGCAAAACACATACAACGATATACATGATTATTTTATTACATAATAAAAGAAAATAACGGGTGTAAATAATAAAATAATGATAATACGACAGAAGTGGACATCGTATAAATGTTTAATCTGTTTCTCTTACTGTTACTGTGTCCAATCATCTGAAAACTACTAGCACATTACAAGAGATTGTTTTCGTTGAAATGAAAAAACTTTTCTATTAAGCGCGTTTTCCATCTACAATTTGCTGAAGAGTTTTCTCTTCGACGGCTCGATATTAATTTGCCTCTTTTTTTTTCTTTTCAAAGGAAAAATTAACGTACGCTAAACTCTCGGAGAATTAATTAATTCGCCGCGACTACAATTTCGATTGTAGGATTTCGCCAATTCGGGAATTCAAGTGCTACCCGCGTATTCTTCGTAACGAAGCACGATTATCCTGGGAAATTCGAATTCTGCGTCGAATCCTCGCCTCTGAATTTTTTCGAGCCGGTTTAATCGCGCGATTAGCTTACGCAGAAATTGAAAGAGAGAGAGAGAGAGCTTGCGTAAATACACAGAAGAGGCAAATCTCTTAACGCATGCGTGCTTTGCGATGAGAATGTGTGATAATTGACGCAATTAATTTGTATATTACGCGTTTCGGAATCTCATAATCAGCCGGTCGTACTCCGTTTCGATATTGCTAACTTTGCTGGATTAGGTTGGCTTATTATATCGTATATTTGCCGGCGGATTTACGCATCGCATTTGAAGTTTGCGAACGCGAATATTTTTGCGAGGATAATGCGCGCGCGGGTTCGCACGCGTTACTTTAGTCCGGTTATTAACTATAAATGGTAGAGTAATGCATTAAGCATGCTGGCACAGCCGAAATTATCCCGTTGTGTAGCACGCCGACGCAACGTGCTGATCTTGATAATGTATTCGTTGCTTGGCAACCGATGCGCGCAATCGATTCGTTCGCGTAAAATCTACGCGCAAGAGGATTAATACGCATGCGGAAAAAGGAATGTGAAATAACGTAATTTGATTAAAATCGCTGCAAAATAATAATGACAAACTCGCGAGAGATTCGCGAATACGCGGGATAGATAAATGAATTTAAGTTCCGAGCGCGTATTCTGCGCCACTTAAGCGCCGCGTATTCGGTCGGATGTCGAGATAATGGGAAGCAAAAAAAAAAAAAAAAAAAAAAAAAGAGTTAATCTCGCGACGCACACTACCCACTTTCGAATCGGTGGCTGCTTTTCGGTAGCGCGTGGAGAGAAGAACGGGGGATTAAAGTACCCACGTATCTCCCAGTGGCTTTCCTCCTTCGAGTTGCGCCCGATTCTCTTATTCCGAGAGTTGATATCGCGGTTTTATGCATAGAAACGTGGCGTGGAAGCCAGGAATCCCATCTTTTTCCGCGAGGAGGGAAGGAGGGAGGGATCTGTGGCAACCCAACCCCGTGACACACTTAGCGTGTATGTCTATCTCCCTCCCCTCTTCACCTCTTCCATCGCTGCCGCGGAGTGTTTTCCCCCTAGAGTGGTCCATATAGCGAATTGGCTGCTGCCCTTTATTTCTCGCAGCCTTTCCATCCCTTTGCCCTCCTTCTTCATTCTCTTTTCCTCTCACGAGCGCGCACCGCCTCTCCCAGCTTGACTCTTGATATATGAATTGTGACGGGGGCTTAAAGGTATCCCGGAGCAAAATTATGGATACGATATTATTTCTTTCCGCGCACACAACACACCACAACGCACGCGTTTATCGTATTACCACGCTCTCTTTTTCTCTCTCTCTTTCTTTCTCTCTCTCTCTCTTTCTCTTTTTCGTAGTTTTATTAAGTTGAAAGTCTTTCGACCCGTGACGAAGTGCTCCGTCGCGCCACGGCGGCTTTGTTTTTTGAACGCCCGTTCTCTGATCCTCGGGCAAATTGATCGATCTTTGTCTATCCCATCGTTTTTCAAACGAGTTGACACAGGAAGGAAACGTGCGTAACGACTATTAAAAATGAAAATTATTCTTCTCATATATGTATGAATGATTCTTGGATTAATTTTGATCGACTCTCGTCTTTTTCGACGATTTTTTTATTCTTGAACTAACGACTTGAAGATTTAATAAAAATTAAACGGCATTGGACCGGTCGTCTAATTTAGCTAACAATGATTAGTATAACGTTTCTTTATAGTGAAAGGAAATTGAATGTAAATTGATGAAAATAATCCGCAAATGAGAGAGGATTTGCGGCAATTCTAATTGTACGACCTTCTGCATAGATTCGTAAAAAGTCACACTTTGTGACGTGATCTCATCCTCGAAATGATTGCGGCCGACTTTCTCTCTTTGCGAATAATTAAAGGAGATTACCGATAATTCGGAGGCAATGTCAAAGCGATGTTACAACGTTGACAAAGGAAATGCAAAAGCATGACGTGTGCATACGTGATAAGCATTCCTCATCTGTTTGCAGCACAGTAATCCTTTGTATGGACTTGCATGTGCCCAACATGCGATTATTCCATTCGTCGTCGCGTCTGATGGAATGTCTACGTGAGAGAGATAAACGCATTCGTAAACCATATATCCACAATGTGGAATTATAATGTTAATCAACTATGACTTTGTAATCTCTAAATTATAATCTTCATTAAATTAGTTGTCATTTTCCGCATATTTAACTTAAATTGTGTACAAAGGACATCGCAAATACAAATACAGAAATATTTCGAAAAGACAAGAAAATCAAAATAATTTGCAATTCTGCGCTCTTCAAATCTGTTGTATTACATTTTCCCCGTTTTACTTCTATCGTATCACAAATTATTTCTCAAAATTCGATAAAGACACTTGTTAAAGTAAAGATAATATCAGAAATACCGCGTGTGTAATAATCGGAATTAAATTAACGCGGCTCGAAAGATGAGTCAAAGATAACAAAACGATAACTGCGCACACTTCGTTATCGAATATACGACCCGTACATGATGTCGTTTTATCGCGACACCCGATGATCCTTTTCATTAACGTAATTTGCCGCTCGATCGTTTAGCGAAGGGGCCGACGCGGAAGCCGCTCGAGAAAATCGAAGACGCAGAGAATTGTCCGGATGAACGAGAGCGCGCGCTTTCGCACGCTCGGTTGACGATGTAACTTACCTTGCGAACCGGCACGGGTCATATAAAAGTATACCGGAACGTCCTCCGGGGACCGGTTTCAGAAAACTGCTCCGTACATACATATATCGCGCGTACGCCTCTCCCCTCGCCTCTTGGGATGCATTCGCGTCTGAGCAGGTGCAGCATTCGTCACACCTGCTATTTTACATCTAGCGAAATCAATTCCGATTGTCGTCGATTCAAGCTGGCTCCGTAACTATTGTTTTGCCGCGTTGCGATTTTTCTTCTTCCGAGAAGAGGACACTTATATGCGAATATCGCCTCGTCTTTTCAGAACAGACGCAATTGAAGAGTTCTTAACAGTTTTAATAAAGATGTCTCCGATCTCTCGAGAGAGAAAACGATTGTCGTACAAAAGATAATCTTCTTCTATAATATAGAATTTGTCAAATTCAACATAACATGACAAAATCTACAAAGAATTCAACGCTGCCGACTTTTCTTCTTTTAATATATTTTGCAAAAATAATAAGTCTATGTTTATCGTGCAATATTTAATATTATTAATATAGAAAATATGGACAATTTTATTATAATATTTTTAATTTGTGCAAAAATATTTTTGTAAGTTCGTGTTTTTAACTTTTAAATATAAAACTTTATTTTTTCACATTTTTGTTTTATGCCAAGGAATTAGTTATATAAAGCTCTTGCACATTTACAGAATGAACGTCGCGATTGTTCAAAATTTCAAGGAAAATATGACCGCCGATATGCAGACAATGTCTCGACCCCCGCACGTTTAAAAGTTTTGTGATAACGGCGCGTATAACTGACGCCACAGTACAGTAACGCTGACAGAGTCACAGAAACTGCAACGAGACACTACCAACGACTGAATCGCGCATTAGAAGCGTGCACGTTTAAGGAGATAAGGAAATTATGGCGGTTAATTATTACCACGAGTACACGTTCGCTCTGAATCTTCTTGCGAAGCGAATATAATTCAAGAGAATTAGAGGAATAAATTAGCAACAATTGGCTTAATTGTTCTAAATAATCGTTTCAATTGTTTTTAGGATCTTCGTGTGTTGTGTTTAGCCAAGTGTAATTTTAATAACTATGAATCTCTTCAAATCGACGCTTTTTTTAAAAAATAAAGAGATTATCGTACGCTCTTGTCATAATCTTTTAATATTCAAAATATATATATTAAATATCTTGAATTATAAAATGCTCAAAAATAAATTAAATTTGATTTTGATTAGATATCAAAATTTTACTTTTTAATTGCGCTGTAAAACTTCAATTTACAAGCTCTTCATTTCTTCAATCGTTTATAACTCTAGAATCTGTCGTGAAAAAATAAAGCGTAAAAGCATCCTGTACACGTAATATAAACGCAAAGCAATAATATGTAAACATTATTCGAAGAGAAGTTACATCCTTAATGTTAAATATCCTCGACCCAAGCTTCATCGAAAATTTCGCTGAAGCACAATAATGAGTTGGAGGAAAAGTTGCCGAGGAATTTCATTACGGTCCCGATCCGTCGCAAATTTCTTCGGAAAATTTCTTTGTAGCAACGACGCCGCATAAATTCAGTTAGCTTCGTTTCTGTTCGCCGATAGAAATTCTGCGAGGGCAGCGCGCCGGCGTAAAAGGGCCGATATTAGAGGGCAAAGTGCTACGCGAGTATCCTGCGTGACTCTGTACTTTTCTTCAGTCGGAGCATTTTTCTCTTCTTTTCGATTGAGCGTCTCGTGAGAGTTTAATAGGGGCAATATAAAAGTTTCTCTCTATACGCGTCCGCCTATCCGAGAAATACGATGACGCGCATTAGCGAGTATTGAAGGAAGCAGCGAGGGGAAAAAGAAAGAAGTGCGAGCTTTTCTTATTTATGGCTTTTTATAGCCAGTAGAATACTATAAGCGTGCACCATTTATTTTGTGTGCGTATAATTACTTATACACATATTAATACTAGTTCTCACACAGTTTTTCCAAAATCAATTAAATTCAAATTGTGATTTTTCTATTTTATATATGTATATGCGTTATATCATATCTTCCTCTTATATGAAAATATTAAAATAGACTATATGTATTATTGCGACTCGAAAAAATTAACTTTTTTATTTTAGAAAAATATATACATATAATTTTAAACAAGTAAAACTCTTTTGATAAAATTTAAATTGATCTTTATTGCAGTTTCGACATGCGGGGGACGCACAGCTTGGATAACGGGAATCACTGGCAGGATCAAAGCCTGAAAGAACGTGCCTTCTTTAAGCACAGCGAACCCGCGAAGCTCGTCTTGAAAACCGTTCGCGAGAGCGACGCGGCTGTTTACAGATGCAGGGTCGATTTCAAGCAATCGCCGACGCGCAACAGCAAAGTCAATCTAACGGTGATCAGTAAGTTTTTAAACGATATTCTACATTGAACCGAATACAAGATGCGCCCGACAATTAAAAGAGCGAAACATATATTCTTTTTTACTTTTTTCAGCAACATACGGCGTGTTCTTTTGAATACGTATTTTTTTTTTTTTTCTCATGGTATCTGATTTGATAATTTCTTGGGAATAAATTCGCGTATGATAAGCAATCTAAAAATATTTAGAAAATACTCCTAATGTACACATGTGTACACATAAAGAATATATTATTTATTTCTGTTAAATAATTTATCATATACTTTACATATCTGATAGTTTGAACTTTTAAAACTCTAGTCGTTGAAATAACGCAACAAAGATTAAAGTCGTAATTTCTAAATTATTTAATAAATAAAAAAATTTCTTGTTTTCTGTATAACTTTTGACAACATTTTTTCGGATGTATTTTATTCGGCGATAATCTTTTGCCGGAAATTCTCGAAAATTGAGTTTTGGAACGTGGGAATTGTACGATATACCGGATTGATCAATTCGATATTTGCGCTTTCCATGCCGCTTTCTAATATAATCGACGCTGTTATCATCGAATCGAATGGATCAATTCGACTATTCGGCTGTTTCGAGCATCTCGCGCGGTCGAAATTGTGCACCGACTGCATTTAATTTTTTTTTTTTTTGCATGGCATAACATTACGTTTAATGGAAGAAGGGCTACGTGATCGTAGCCGATAATACCGGGGCGGATAGATACCGAGCGCCGCCATACCGGTGCATTAAAATTTATTTTTTATCTCAAAAATAACATCCGCTTCTTAATGGTAAAGACGATACGTGACGGCACAGGCTGATACATCGCCGTGCAAATTGATTCAACTCGCTTCTCGCGCCGGCATTTGCATACGGATATTAGCATTATTAGCGATATTACGAATTTTTTCCCACGGCTGGATATAACGTAGTTCCGCGAGAATCTGATTTTTGATAATTTAAAAAAAAAGAAAAAAAACATTTTATAAAAAAATATTTTATGCTTTCTTAATACACACTGACAATTTATTTCTCAATGTCAATCCTAACGGTAATTAGTAATAATTATATTTGCATATCTCTGTTTTAAATCATTTGTTTTTTATATATAAAATTTGGTTATGATATAAAAGAAGGAAGTTTATTGTTGCGGTTGATGTAGCAAAGAGAAACGGTTATTAAAAGGGATAAATATGCTTAAAAGACGCAGTTTTATCTCAATTCTCTTATGCAGAATATATCCGTGGCACACTATTACAAAGATCAAATCAGAGCGAAATTAAAACAATAATTACCACCATTCTCCCAACTTCATTAAGAGTTCGCGTACTAACAACAGTATCTGTGTACGCTATACTTACAATTTTTTCAGCATGTATGTTACGATTTTTCACGTTCTTTATTTCATTTCCTTTTTTTTTATATTTCATCTGTCACATTGAATTAATGAAATCGTACCAAAAGATTTTTCGTGCTCGCGTTGCCAATTTTGTTATTTAATATATTAAACAAGGATTTATTAACTTTATCGTGTAATAGTAGTCGCGCTGCGTTTTGTCTTCTTAGATGACACTAGAATTGATACATTAATGCGCAAATTGATTCACCCGCGGTCTCCGCTCCATTCTACCCTGTTCGCATTCTCAGACATCCCCGAATAAAGGGAAGAGAATGCAGAGAGCTTCTTATTGCGAAAATTATTACAGTACCGCCGGAGCAGCTTAGCATATTGGACGAAGACGGAAGGTCTCATATTCCCCATTACATCCTCGGCCCGTACACCGAAGGAGCGTCTCTCAATCTCACGTGTGTCGCCGCCGGTGGTAAGTGCATGACGCGCCGATGCACTTTCGGTGCATTCGCCTCCCATAACGCTCGGGCGTCTCGTCGTTGCCGTGACTCGCATCAGCACTCGGGTTGCGCGTTTCACGGGAAACAAATGTGCGGCTCGATTTCTTTGACATTTCAGCCAAACGTATTATTCCTCGTGTTGCGTTTTGAATTTCGAACAATGAAGGCGCCGCCTTTATCTTGCCTTACGGCAAGGCAGATATAAGCGTAATAAGAGCGAGACCGCTAGTGTAAGACAAAGATATATATATATATATATACTTTGACGATGCAGGAAATTTGATGAAAATTTTTCGATCATTAATCGAACGCGCAATCATCGAGTATACTAATAGAATTTTACAAAGTTAATTTAAGATGATGTACAACACGTAATTTACAACATTTAAAGTTTCTTAAATATTTCTTAATAAGATTTTTATTATTCCAGAGCTAAGATAGTAATACTTTTTGTACATTTTCTATATTATTTAGGAATATTCTCTTTGCACTTTTTGAAATTTTGGTTTTATTTGTTAATGGAACTTCTCTCTCCGGAAAGTAAACTTTTTAAACCTCGGTCTTTCTTTTAACACGATCTGCACAAAGATTTTTACTTATCATCAAAAATCTAACTTTTTACAATAAATTAAAAATCAAAAAATTAAAAAATGAATGGATTTTTCCAATAAATAAATGTATATTAATCATTTCGTTCATTGATGTTTTTTGAAAATTTTTTGAAAATTATAAATTACGTTTTCTCTGAGAAAGACTTTAGTATAATTTTTATTTCTTTATAAAGATTTCAATTTTATATCTAATCGACTACTCGGAGCGTTAAGTCGAGATGTGATTACACCGAGTAGACGCCGCCATTAATGCAACGAAGTAGCGATGCATATTCGTCGGATCCTGCGGATCCTTTATGTTTCTTTAGGGCGACCGCAACCACGAGTGACATGGTGGCAGGGGACTTCTCTACTCGATAGCAGCTACGAGACCGTGGATGCTAAAAGGGTCCGCAACGTGCTGCAATTGGAAAAGTTGGGCCGCGAGCATCTGCGCACATATCTGACTTGTCAAGCTACGAATAACAACATGATAGCACCGATAACAAGTTCAGTGACGCTCGATATGAATTGTAAGTACCGATTTACTGATGGTTATTGATTAATTCCAAGAATGAAAAAAAGAATACAATCGTGAATAAATTTTATTTCAAAAAAAATTATCTGATAATCCTTTAATAAAAGATTGTACGTAAAGAGATTATAAATGCAATGTGTACGTTATTATTTTCAATTAACAATTGAATGAGTGTATAGTACAATAATATGATATTATATTACTGCATTATAATTATTATTATTATAAATTTCCATATTTACTGATGGTTATTGATTAATTCCAAGAATGAAAAAAAGAATACAATCGTGAATAAATTTTATTTCAAAAAAAATTATCTGATAATCCTATCTATCTAGATTGTACGTAAAGAGATTATAAATGCAATGTGTACGTTATTATTTTCAATTAACAATTGAATGAGTGTATATTACAATAATATGATATTATATTACTGCATTATAATTATTATTATTATAAATATAGTGGTAAATACGGGGAATATTAAATATACATATTTAATTAATTCGCAATAATATGTAATTTATTACGTCATAAATTGTGATTGTGAAAAATATGCAAGTTTCTTAATTATAAGCGATTCGAATTTCCGTGTTAAATTGAAGTATCGTCGCGTATCGATTCTCACGAAACTCTTACCGTGGCGCACCAATTCAGTGTGAATTGAGTTTCTACCGGGAAAATTTCTATTAGCTTCACACGACTGTGCGCGGATCTCGATGGGCGCTTAAATCTGAGTGTGACACACACGCTCTTTTACAGTGAAACCGCTCTGGGTCCGGATTCAAGGAGAGAACCGTCCACTTAGCGCCGGCAAGACCTATGAGATAGGTTGCGAGGTTGTCGGAGCCAGACCAGAGCCGACGATCACGTGGTCCAAAGGGAACACGATACTGCGAAATGCACGGGAAACGGTACGATTTAAAGTAGATTGTCGGCAAATTTAATACACTCTCGTCGATCACATGAGATTAATTCGTCCGGGAAACTCTCTCCGGATGTCCCTGCGATTATTTCTCGATTCATTCTCTGATTTTTCAAAATTAAAGACTGATGTAATTAAATTAATGCGCGATAAGTTTCGAACGACAATTAAAAATTCTTCGCACAAGTATATCACAATATTACAATATATAATACATATTATCTCTGTCATAAAGTATTCGAATTATTTATTAATGTTCATCAGCAGAGCAAAATACAAAGCAAGAAATTTAAATCGTTGTTTTGTCTATAATTTGAGAATGACATTTTTTGTGCAATTTATATTATTTCTTATATTTCTATTATTTCTTATTCAATTTTGTCATTAGAATTAATATATTTATCTGATTATGAGTATTTTTTAAATAGACAAAAGAATGTTTTATCCGAGATGTTAAATAGTTATAAAAATATAAGTCTTGGCATTGAATTCTCGTTTAATGTAAATCCAATATCGGCGAACGGCATAATCATCACCATCTAATTCAATCCGTCACAGACGGCGATTCGATCCCGGGATGTGTATGCATATCGTGATTATTAAATTGTTCGGCAAACTATTTTAAATTCATGAAATTCTCACCGACAGAGGAGTCCTCCTGACGGCAACGTAACAACCAGCGTCCTCACATTCGTGCCGAGTATCGAAGACGCCGGCAAGTTCCTCTACTGTCGCGCCAGCGTGCCAGATATTCCGGACTCGGAGATGGAGCAAGGATGGAAGCTCAATATATATCGTGAGTGTTTTCACAGAAACGCAACGGGGTGTCCCGCAATTTCGCGTCGCGTATGCGACCGCGCGTCGTGCACGGTGGAAACTTCCATCGATGTAATATTTTTACAAGCACATTTCGCATGCATATCGTACGCTGCAAAGTCAACATTAACATTTCAATCGAGAATTCTAACGCCGTTCCTTTTGCTTTAGATCTCGTTGCCATCGGCGAGATTGTTTGCTCGAAATGTAACATTTATTGTTGAGATCGAATCTCTAATATCACATGGTTATGCTAATAGAAATATTTATACAACATATATTATTTCTTATTAATCTCGCGATTAATAAAAAAGACTCTCACTTTGTTTAATTGCGCTGAGAATATTTTCTCGATTATTTATTTCATATATTTTCGACAATTTCTTGTTTCGGATAATATTTTTTAAATTTATCAGCATGCATTACATTAGCGATAAATCAGCACTTATAATTATACCATATATCCGAATTTGGTTTCGTGATGGGGGTGCCAGGTTAACGGAGGTGTCGTTGCGACACCGTGGATGCGCGTCCGCATCGTACTTCAAATTGCAGCCCCGTTGCAACTTTTCAGCGACATTAATACGTAAAGTTGCAGAACGAATCGCCGCGAAAGCGTCGCAGTCAAGCTAGGATTAACGTCGTGATTTCACTGTCTAATATAAAACTTTTCCTCGAGCCGATTCGAGGTACGAAAGAAGAAAGAAGAGACAGAGACTTCGAGTGGAAATTAATGGCACATGCCGATCCACCGTACTGAAAATTCAGTCCGATTTCGCCGTCGCGTTCCCACTACTTCGAATATCTTGGCAGCCCCATTTTCCCGTCTTTTCCGCGAGTTTTTATCTTTTTTTTTTTTCATTTGTCGCGTCCGCCAGTAATTCTATTGGGCGGGGTGGGGCTGTAAAAGCGAGGCGAAAAAATTTACTCGTTTATTGCAAGCGCGAAACGGCGGAATTATCGGATTCGCGATGGCGTTGCAGCGGAAGGAATCATAAGTAACGTTCGATACGCGGCCGCGATTTTTTCCCCCATGAAAAGATAATACCACAGAATGGACCCCGACGACGCCCTCTCGATGGGAAAATTCGCCGCTGTTCGACACAGTTAACCATTTATTTACAACGCGATGTAACACGATGTAATCGAGAAGCAATCGTATTATAGTATTTTTCTTTAATAAATAATGGTTGTTAATCAATAAATTAATGTCTTTAACGATTTTTTACATTGTTCTTTTTCATTGCTTTTGAGTCACATGTTTTGAGGTTTACCTTTAAATTTGACAAAATTAAGGAAGTGAGCTCAAAAAAATTATTTCGCGGATTCGATATAAAATTTACAAATACGATGATTCAAATAGACAGTAGTTTTTAATCAATAAGCCAATATAAACACTAAGATGCATTAATAAAAAATTTCGATTTCCCGCTTCTTTTATCTAAATTTCCGTTTCCAGCATTTTTTAATTTTATTTTTTTATTTTTTCTTTTTATTTTTTATTTTATATTTTTTTTATATTTTTTTTATTTTGTCATCTAGGCACTTATTTATGGCATCTAGACGCTAATAGGCGTTAATTATTGTAATTAAAGCGGCATCTCTCATATTGGTGCATTTCGCGCTTCGGCTTTGATGTTGATTCTGTTTTCAGACGAGCCTGTGGTTACCCTCGAGCTTGGCAGCAATTTGAATTCGAGCGCTATTCGGGAGGGTATCGACGTTTACTTCGAGTGCAACATCAAGTCCAATCCCTGGGTTTACAAGGTTTCCTGGCGCCATAACGTGAGTCCACACCCCGCCGCATAGGGCGCAGATAACGAATCCGGTTCAGAAATCGATAATATAAGCCGAAGCTTAATCGCGTCGAGATAAGGGAACGGCAGGGCGCACCTGCGACACACGATAAACTTCCGTCCGAAAACTCCCGCGTTTGATCTCGGATTCGTATCACCGAAACGCGCTGCGCAGGGCGCATATAAAGCGGTCTTCCCTCGGATAGTAATTAACCTTTAGAGAGGGTTCGGTTATATTAGAAATTTTCTCGCAACTTGAGCATTTCATATTACACAAAATTGTAGACAATTTTAATATTTCTCTTGTCTCAAATTAGGTTACTTATATCGGGGACAATGTATATTTCAGCTTAATTTAAAAAAATAATTTCTGATCCGTTTTAAGGCACGTGCGAAATAATATATATTATGTCTCTTATTAAAAATTAAAAAGTTTTTAACTTTTACCCATTTAAAATCTTTAACGTGTATTGGTATCTTGTGATCTTTTAAAAAATTAATTAACAAGTAGATGCTACAAGAATTACGCATAAAAAATTTTTTTTTTCATATCAAAATAATCCGCGTAATGGGTATAACATTTCTAATGCAAATTGCAATACCAATATCGAAATTTCCACGAGAGCTAATCCATTAGGATCGCATCACTTTATCTGTATTTATTCTAAGTCACTCGAGTACGCAATGTTTTTCTTCACTATTAAAATAATTCGCTTGATTGATACGGGACGAGAATCACAGCGTCGATTTAATTACAGATATATATCGATGCGTTTTATCAACGATTAATAAGAATGCGATTCGTCAATGCCCGAATGTGTTTTAATCCCTTCATTCGTTTTGATCGTTCTGTTTTTATTGATGATAAAGTCATACGCGCGATTGATTTGGAACTGATGGCATGACATAAATCACAGGTATAAATCAAGATATTTCCCGTTGCAATTAAACCATCGGGAAGCAATCGCATTCAATCATTCGAATTTATTTTTAATCCTACGATAGATAGTTCTCTTTTAGTATCATTAGAATCCACATATTCAGAATATTTAGGTAATAGTTATCAAATAAAAAAAAAATTTTTTTCAAACCATTATTTTTTAATCGCTCTCTTTTCTTTTTCTAGCGCATTTACTTGAACATTATCTTTTTTCAAGACTTTTAATTTTCAGCATTAAACATATCTTAATAGTAACATAAATTATAATTACATTAAAGTCTATCTATATATTTTTTTAAAGAGTAAATTGAAGATAAATAATAAGTTAACATGATTACGTTGATTCCATTTTCTAATTGCTAATAATTCAAAAACTGTCGATAAATTGCTTTTGTCGAAAAAAAAATTGTCGATAAGAAAACAGTTGATTTTTGAAAATACATTTAAAAGACATAAGCCAAAAATTTAATTCCTCAAAAATATATGTGTTATGACATTAAAGTTATTGCGAATATTCTTCAAACTTTGATATCCGTTCGAGCCAATTTCGATGATTCTTATCGCGCGAACGAATGTCGTTTACATGGAAACACCGGGGAAACGCAAATCCCAATCAATTCCCTCGGTTCGAGGACTGCAAAATTTGTTTCGCGAAAACTGAAAGCCGCTTTCATCGTCTCGAAAGTCGCGACGAGGGAACGCGAGAGAGATCGAAAAACTGTCAGTGTTCCTCGTCGTGAATTTCTCACGCGGGATTTATTATCGCTTAGACTTTCGCGAGAAGCGCGAATATACAGTTTTCGCGCTTTAATATCGTTCGCGAAAAGAGCGTAATATTAATTTATCCTTTCATTTTCATATATAACTGTATTGCTTATATATATATATTTATTTATTTATTTAGTTATCTATTTATTTATTTATTTATATATTTATTACTTATATTTCTCCTTATTTATTTATCTTTACGTCACTTTACCGATAATGTTTCATCTATCAAAATTTTTTAATCATAGCACAAGAAGCATTTTGGTCGTTATAAAATTCTCTATTCCATTTTTTTGCTCCTTAAATTTACTTACTATTTGTTGCGAGTATAGTCCATTACTTGAATAGTTTATTACTCGCACACTGAACCGCGTGCGCAAGTTTATTCACGGTAGCCGAGTAAACACAACACACCCTCGTTTGATTTCGCATTCGCAGGGCAATCCGCTGTATCACAATCCGACGACCGGAACGATAATAAGTAATCAGAGCCTGGTGCTGCAAAGCGTCACTCGCAGTAGAGCTGGGATTTACACGTGCATCGGCAATAATCAAGAGGGCGACGGCGAGAGCAATCCACTGAACTTGGACATAAAGTGTGAGTATCTGTTACATGCACATACCTACATTTCCCGCATGTCATCCGCCATAATCTACGCTGACGCTCTAATTAAGTTAAACTATTCTCTGTTTATTGTCGACAACAGTCCACGCTCATATCTGAATCTTTAAGATATAAGCGTTTTTTATCTTTATTTGAAAATTTATCATTTTTATTCGAGATATCTAGTGATAAACTTTCTCTGCGCTTTGACGAACCGAAATATCGTCGATATATTTTGTAAAAAATTTGTTACTCTTTATAAATTTGCAAAAGATTGACTCTATAGATTTGTAGAATACAAAGCTTTTCCAGATTTGTATTCGAAGAGCAATTTCAAAGTTTGCACGTGTAATTTCTCTTCAGTAGTCTGTATCTATCGATCGAGGAATAACGATTCTAACCGAAATACCCGGGAATGGAAACACGCCGTGTTGTCTTACGAATCTCTAGAGTCTCTCTCTGGCACTGGAGTTAATTTCTGTGTCACTGCGCGCGCGTTCACCGCACCCTCTGGCACGTAACTGATACTGACACACCGGTATGCGCGGATCGACGTTAAATCAGCTTAGGAGCGCGCTTTGTTTACGAGGGGACATAAATCCGGCGCGTAGACGACGAAACGTCCGCGCATTCGGAGAGAGCGCGGGGTGAGATCTTCCGCTTCATATCGACGTTTAATATCTCGGCATCGCGCACTATAAACGAAAACGAGGTTTCATAAAATCTGCTCCGAGGCAGAGAACCGACCGGCTATAAGTCAATTTCATATGCGAGCATTATAACTCTTTTAAACGTTATAAGCAAGTTTGGACAGCTTTTTCACAGTGTTTAAAAAAGAAAAGATTACAAGTCCGATATTAGTTTCAAACGTTACGAGTTATAAAAGTCGAGATATTATCAACGTAATAGCGCGAGTTATTGTACGATTATAATTAGCGTGGGTTTTATAGAGACAGAAAGAAATCGATAATACGGTCATTAATAATATTTTTACCGTGTCGAGCCCTCTTAAAGAAACTTTCCACGTCATATAAATCATAAGGAAAATCAATAGCACTATATATATATATATATCTCGATAATAAAATAAGGCAAAACTATCGCTATGACGAGAAATCGCCGCCTTCGTCGCGCAATTCGCCAGTATGAATTTATTACAGTAATGTACGTGAGTTGGTCCCTTTTTGCGCACGTTCCAAGGAAAATGTCTTTCACCCCCGTAAAGTTCAGCGAACGCTAAATCACTTCAAACGCTCTACATACGTAGGAACATATGCGTATAACCGAGCTGTTCCGCTACTTAAGTCTGTGTGTTGGTGTGTAACTTACGACTGACTGACATACGCCACCGTTTATACAGCAGCTGCGCTCTCATCAGTATTTAGTGGATTCAATGCACCACTATAAATTATCTACAGCTAATCCGTGCAAAGATTAATAGTTGATCAGTTAAAATATACATATGTATGTGTGTGTATCTACATATCCTCTTCCTTCTCTCCTTCTCTCTTGTTAATGATCATTATACAGAGCGTTTGCTGATAGATCCGTCTGTTAAATAATCAAAAAGGAGATTTTGATATATCTATTCTAAACTTTCAACTCAATTTTGACGAAAGAAAAGATCATCCCCTAAAAGATCGAAAGAAAAAAAAAGAGAGTTAACAAGTTAATGTAATGAAAGAAAAAATATGCTGAAAATATCTAAAACACTTTCATATCTATTGTAAGACCGAGAGAGATGCGATGATCGCAAATTCTGTTTTTAAATTCGCTAAAATCTCTACTATTAATTTCTATAATTTTGCACAACGAATTTCATCGGAAAATTTTGCTCCCCTTACGCAGAATGTAATAAGCAAAAATATAAAAAGAATATTAAAAAATACTGTTCATTTTATCACATTGTGAATGCAGTATGAACAAAATGTCCATTTCTATCGTTTAGCTGTCGTATTTTTGACTTTGGTTGAAGCTTTGACTGAAATTGTTATATCGTTCCGCTAATCTATTCTACTCTGCTGTAACAGCATTATAATAGATTTTATTTTCAAAGAATATACGCGCTGGTAAAAAAGATGTAGAGTGCTCGACGCGCGCTCATCAAATCTCTACCATCAGTCCAATATTACGTGGATTTCTGCGCGCACACGCATTAGGAGACTTTGGCAAAAACTACGAACAAAATTTTGCGTAATTATCCTGGTGCGATTATGTTGGTTTTAATAACCCTTTCGGCAAGGTAAACTGCCGAGTCTCGTGAACGTCGAATGCTCCCGTATAATCCGTATTTTCTTTGTTCTTCTCCGGAATGAAGCCTCGCTATTTTACAGCTAACTAAGCGGCTTAAGATCTTGGATACGGCAGAGTTCGAAGAGAAGGGGAGCTTCTTGCCATGCGCATAATTATACCTGCTGAAACTGAATTAAAATCTTAAGCTACGTTAGCCAGCCGTGCGCACATACGAACTCGCAGATTTTCTGCGTTCGTGACCGAACTCGCGAGATAGGATTCCATTTAAATTTACGCGTCATATTTATATAGCGCGTTATGTATTAAATATATCTTTTAGAATATTTTCCATCAAGAGATTGTGGAAATTCGATCGGAATAGAATTTTCGAGTTAAAGAGAAAAATACAATGGAAACTAAAAGTTAAAATAAAAAGAATTTATATGCAATCCTAATTATTATCAAAGGCAATGTTTTGGGAAAAAATTTGAGCACAAAATACGAGCACGATTCGAAACGCTAAATAACGATAAATTTGAATAATAATATTCGCAGAATATTCGCGAGACAAGCTTTTTGAAAATATTTCAACTGTGCTTTCTAGATGGAAAATGTTTTTAAAAATTCACGATCCGCAATGCGTCCCGGCGTCTAACGTTCTCTTGCTTTGGACAAATCGATACCAGTTTTACAAATCGAGGATAGTCGACGTTTGTATTTTTGCTCGATTTTTGCCTAATTATAGTCCACGCAAAGAGTTTGCGCTTCCGCCATTGTGCTAATTACAAGACAAGCATCACCGTAACAACGTGTAATTAATGCGTCGACTCTAAAAATTCCGACATTCAACCGCTCGTCGAAGTTAACGTCAGACTTAATCAGAAGGTTTTAAACTGGAGCGCGTTGCAATTAAAAGCTATAATAATAATTAGCCAGAAGCGAGTGGTCGATAACTTGCCTTATACATGCCAACTCGGTATCATTCTATACATTGAGATTAAAAGAAAGAAGAAAATTGACGCGCTGCACAGTATTATACAATGTAACTCAGTGAAACGTGATATGCAGCATTAATATAAAACTTTACATAACAGCACGTAAGAAAAAATCGGTTTATTGCGAGCTCTGAAAAAAGATTGTAAATTTTCGAGAGGAACGAGAGAAAATAGCGACTGTATTTGTTACTCGATTGACGGATGACCCAGCGTGTCGTTTCAATCGAGAATATACAAAGGCTTCATACGTCAGATATTTTATTTCTGTTAATAAAAATTTCATGTTGTGATGCGTATAAAATTATTATACTGTTGTCAAAAATGTTTTGTCACCGATCAGTATCGCACGAATCGAACACGTTGAAAGAATAAATGTTACGCGGATACGATATTGTCTCTTTTTCCACCCATATCGGGCAACATGAAGCTATAAAAAAACGCGAATGATATTTTATATATATATTGGATTATTATAATATATATTCTTCACGTATCGTATCGTATTATTATAATAAATATATAGCAGCATATATTATTATTATATGACTAATTATTATAATATTTTATTTCTGCATAATATTTCTTGCAAGACACAAAACAAGCATGCTTGAAATTCCTTTCAAGCGATCTCGTTTTCGTTCGTCATATACGCCGTGGTCTTGCAAACATGCGATCTTTTAGCTGGGCGGTAACGGGCGCGCAAAGTAATTCAGGTCGCTCAAATAGAAATTGCGCGATTAATGCTTAATTACACACCGCGGCAATTTCGCGCGCCGGGACTGTCGCATTTTTATCACGCGATCTATACGTGCGAGCTCCTAATATAAAATATGAAATCCTTCGTTCAACGTGACTCTAAATCGAATGATAAGAAGATTGTAATGGCAGGATTTTGTTCTATTGACTTTTATTAGTTATTTTCTCAGAATCTCTTTTTAATGAATATATTATTCAGATATATGTCAAATTATTATAATACATGTTCTATTGATTTTTATTAGTTATTTTCTCAGGATCTCTTTTTAATGAATATATTGTTCAGATATATATCAAATTATTATAATTCAAAAATAAGGTGACGTCTCGCGCAGAGTAAAATCGATCTAAAGTAATTCTTGTACAATTATTCCTATAAGAATATTTCACAAAATCATCCTTTGAGATTGTCGTGAAAATTCTTTTTTTCTCGCCAACAGAGATCTTTATCAGACGCATGCACTGAATGCGATTATATTTTTCTTTCTATTTCTATCACAATCGTAAATTATGTATTTACATATAAATATAAATACGATGTGTAATTTATACCCGACCCGCATAAAATTTTGAGAAATTTTATACGAGTGTGCGAAATTAACTGGCGACATTTATCCGTAACGTGATATAAAAAGGTTGACACTTTATTTCGGGCGACAACAAAATCGTGCCGATTTATAACAGACTCGATCCGGCGGAAGTAGATACGTACGTCATCGGTCAGCCGGCGTGTTATCGGCGCAATATGCACGCTTCGCTTCGAAATTCGTTTCGCTAACTTTAGATTCCGCTTGTTGTAATTTAATTACGACCGACGGACGGACGCAAACTAGAATGCCGCCACCATCGTCGTTGTTGCCACGGCCCGACTGCCATGAAATACGTCAATGAATTTATCGCAGCCGCCGACCGGACATTTATTCGCGCTGCAAAAGTGAATTCGATTTCTCCGCGCCGGGCGTTTTGATTTATTCGCCGTGATAGATTGGATAGATTATGTAGCACAGTCGCGGCGAAAAAAGCCGAGCCAAGACGTCGCCCGGATGGCGAGATCGATCGATATGTAACGTCACCCATCTGTAATCCCCTTAACAATACGCCGCTAACGTTTCAGAGAGATCCGCGGCGAAATTCTTCGAGAAATTCTTCAGTTCTCTATATATACCCGAGGTTTTTTATTTTCTTCAAGCTATTCTCTCGAAGAGACGGGGAGAATGCGCATCTTATTAATTACACACTGTATTAATATCTCGCGGTATATCTCGTGTTGTAGAGGATACACACGCGATAATTACGCCGCGCCCCGAAAATTCATCGGTCGATAGTCGCGATTCCGCGCAGCCGAGTTCGTTAAACGCTTGGATCAATCGACGTATCTCTAATTACGATAAAATTCTCTATGGGATTCCCGTAATCTCGAGTATTTTCAGAATGCTAGGCGCCTTATCGCACCGCCGATATATCGTGCCAACCATGATGACCATCGCATGGCGATACGAACGCAAGATACGACGCTCGATAACGCTCCGTCGAAGATCTATCTATCGATCGAATGGACCGGGGCGTCTAACTGGGTCCATTAACGCCAGCTAATTAATGTATCTGATTAAGCAAGGCATCGACGCACATGTATCATCTCAAGTCCCGACCACGCGCTCGATCCATATATAATAATACCTCTGATATCTGAATATATAGAGTTCGACCGTATTGCCCACGTCTCTCCGGCATAAGCTATGCGAGAGCATATATACATCGTCGCCACGACGCGGGCATAAATCTTCGTTATTTGACGTAATGGCCATTCGCGCGCGTGCTACACACACGCGTACACACACGCGCGTCGTAGATTATTATTATTATAAATTTCCATGACGCATACACGGCGACGTTCTTACGAATTTCAGCGCCGGGCGCGATGTACACCGTGATTGACGAAGATTCACGACGCGAGTACCGCGAACGTAAAATAATACGGTCGCGCGCGCCTTCGTACTCTATCGGCCTGTCCGTGTGTGTAAGGATGTGTCCCCGGAACTAATGTACCGTTAAATCTCTCAAGGAATCTGTCACCGGCAGAATATTCGATAATTCTTGGCTCGACACGTTCCACCTTTTCCCCCTTCTACGTGTGTTCTACGAATTGTATTCGCTGTTAAACATTTGGAAAGACTTTAACGGACTATCGAGCGTAAGTTTACTTTCGTTAAAACCGAGAGGAGATACGTTAAACGCTCGTTTTATAGCGAAACCTCTTGTTTTATGTAGCAGATAAGGTGCAAAATTATAACAGCTCTAAATTTAAAATTTCATTGGCTCTTTCAAGTTTTTAAGCCTTAAATTGTCAATGGCCCTTTTCGCTGGATTTTTTATTGGGACTTTTACGAAAAGAGATTGTAGAAAAGATAAAATTATATTTTATGCAAATAACTGGAGTTATTACAGTTTGAGAAAGACAGAGAGAAATTATCATATTGGGGGAGATACGCGTTTCTCTCAGAAATGGAATCATTAAAAATAGATTAATATAATTCTGTATCAAATCTCTTACAAATGTAATTTAAAATTCCAATTTTCCAATCTAACACGCTTGGCATTAAAACATCCTATAGTTCTAAACTAATACTTAAATATTTTATACCGCAGAGATAAATTCGCTCTCGCATAGATAATCGAGATAAACTCGTTCGTATCTCCAAATAGAACAAAAAGCAAATCCTCTGTCTCCCTTCCTTCGTTTCTACGTGTACGTCCGTGCGACAGATCGACGTGCATTTTTCACGATGCAGGCGATATTGCGGGCCCGTGAAATGAATTATGCATACACGACACAGATATCATTTCGATAGCCGGCATGGACATTCAGCATGAGCGATCTGTCACTGATGCTTAATGACTAGCATTAATTGGTTATTGTCAGTGTCTCGGCCATTGATCCTGTATCCCGCGATATCTCCGTGCATTCATCCTCCACGATCATTTGCTTTTATTCGGGAGAAAATACTTGACGCTGACAAAGGAGATCATTTAGATTAAAAGTCTCCACTTCAGGAAAGTTCAATCCAATTTTTAAAAACGAAAAAATATGCGCCTGCTTTGCGCGCGTGCCAAATTTAACCATTCCCGACGATAAAATCTGCATTTTGCGTTCGTAATGTTATGCAAGTCCATTTCGTTGATGCATATATCGCGAAATTTTCCCTCTGATATCTCTGCTTTTAGAAATTCGAAATTTCTCAATACACTTTTATTAATTTATTAATAAAATTGATTTAGCTTATTAATTAAAATTAATTTATTTTCTAAATAATAAAATAAAATAAAACATTTTATATTTTTGAAAAAAAAATTGTGATGACAAGAGTTCCAAATAAAAGAAGCAAATCTCAAACATTTATGTATGTCATTCAAGCCAATCAATTATTGAAGCTCACTATTACTTATGTATCGTGTGATATTACACGATATCGGTGTACATGCGAGAATGTAAAATCACGTAAGATCCCTTCCAATCATACAATCGCGTAGAAACTCACGATTTTTATCGTGACCTTTATGGCATCTCTAAGACATTTTTCGACTATCGTCATAAGAGAGGACAAAGGTTTCGTCTCTGCCGTATAACACTGCGCGACCGGTTGGCTTGGCAAGATGCGGAACATTCCAAGCATCGCCAAGATCGGACTTCTTTCGACAACTGTGCAAAGTACAAAGGGGATGCAATACGCGCGGACACCGGATACCGTTCGGAATTTTATGACTGATCTAATCAATGAAGGGTCCAGTCTCGTTCTATATGTGCGCCGGATATATCCCCGCATGCTCTACGACCCTCCACTTCCACGTCCCAAGTATTATTGAATTTCCCGGACGAGAGGCGAACTGGACTTCCGCCCTGAGTCGAGGTCGCGGGGGATCCTTTGTCAGCTTACACCGAATATCTTCTTTCGTCTGTGGAAGTGAATGTCAATTGCAGAAACTACCGGAGATAAGGATCAATCGCATGCCTCCGGGTGTATAAAACGCGCTCGCATGCGTCGAGACGCACTCTTTCGCGGTTCATAGCGCAAGCACAACTGTTTCAATTTTAATCACATTTTAATTGCATTTCGATATCTCGTGAACGCAAGGCGGTTTATTTTTCTCGCTCAAACATATGAAAAAATAAGTCGATGAGATGTATGTATGTATAAATATTTCAACACTAAATGCATTTATTTCATTTATTTGCACTATCGCATTTTGTTCCATCTCTCAAAAAAATTACTTACATTTGAACAATATTTTATATAACGTGTTTTTCTTCCAAAGATGTACAATCAATCATTTGTCAAGTGGCTCCAGAAAAAATATATAGTAATATCCTTCATAGGAGATTATATCATAAAGTGCCTCTCAGAGGTGCGTGTTATATGTGTGTGCTCTTCTTATCTTTTTTTTTTTTTTTTTTTTTTATATATAATACATCCTAAATCAATCTTCTTCTCTTATATATAATATTTTCTAAATAAAATTTTTATTTTGATGAGAAAGACGTAAAGTTTGTTACCGTCGTTTTGATATGTTGGTATGTCGTGGAAAAATTTTTCAACACTTACGGAGATGTCTTAAACTTACTTACGCAGTTCCTTCATCATCTACGCGAATCGCGCCGCGGAGTAACTCGAAAATGTGCTCTATACTTTTTACTTTCTACAGCATTAAAAAGACGTATGCAGTCGGAAACTTATTTTCTTACCAAGTATAACGACGTACTTTCAGTTGCCGTGAATAAAACGGAATCAGCGGAGAATATAATGGAGGAAAACGTTGTTCGAGAAAGCGTACGCGAATTTGCTCCCCATCTTTCATCTGAACAATGAAGACATGCTCTACTAATGGTACACTGTTGCAATATGTAGATTACAGAATATATACATGTATATTGTGTATTATGTATATTACGAGACGATATCAGATACCGTGTCGACTGAGGTTGACATGAACTCAGGGGCGGGGGAGAATAGTTCTACGGACATGAATTCCATCATTAATGCTTAATTAAGGGTAGTGCTTAATAATCGCGTTAGCCTTCAGCGGATATCAGATTCTATGTATCGAACATCCCTCCTCTATATGTTGTGGGATCATCGACGAAAAGATCCGATCGCATTATTGGAGGATATATCTGTGAAGGATACTCGTCATGAGGATACCAATTGTACTCTTGTTTAATTTTAGAGATCATGGTTAAAGCGTCATTAATTCTCGGATTATATACATCGAATCCCGTTCAACTTTGTTTCATGTTCGCATTTTCGAGGTATAATTTGCTAAGCCCTTTCCACCTCCAATGTCAAATAATTCTGTTGATATTAATAACCCAACATGAAACTCTAAGCTATTATTATTATTATAATCTCTAATGACTACAATCGAGAGCTGGAAATTGATACCGGGAAATAGATTATACACGCATTTCCTCTTAAATGTACCAATTTACCCAGTATATTATTAATCTTGAATAATATTGGAGCACGCGACGCGTATCGAGCGAAACCAAGTGTGATTCGGTGTTTCGGTGAATAATTATTTATCCGCCGTTTATTTATACACTCGCGAAAGTATTGGCTTGTCTACGTATATATCCTCAACGCGCATTTTACATTTACATTTTACAGTCGCGCCGGTATGCCAGCACGGCCAGACGAGGGTGTTTGGCGTGGCGAAACATGAGAGCGCGAATATTCCCTGCGAGTTGGAGGCGAACCCGCCGGAAGTATCGTTCACCTGGAAATTTAATAATACGATGGAAGCGGTGGACATACCTCAAGCGAAAGTCATCAGCGACCGTACGCATTCGACGGTCTCGTACGAACCGATTAACGAGCTGGATTATGGCACTCTCCTCTGCTGGGGCAACAACGATCAGGGCAGTCAGCTGGAGCCGTGCGTCTTCCATATCGTGCCAGCCGGTAAGTGCCAGCCCGATCTCTTACGTGGGTTTCTTTGAAAAATTAAAGCGTTCGTTCTCCCCGCGCGTATATTTTAAATGTAAGAAATATATAGATGCGACGTGTAGCTTCTCTATGTAGATTTTATTGCGATACGTCGAAGGCGATGCTATATTACCGCATATAATACCGCATCAAATGTGTAACGTATCTCGCAAAGCCAATTACTATATATGTAATCAATAATTTTGCAAATATTTGCACAAGCAAATGTTTAAAGCGTGATTAATTAATACAATAAATGGAATATATCTCCCCGAATTTAGTCGTAATCGCGCACCGCATTTGAATTTTTACATTGAAACCACGTAAATATATAAATTGCGCGCGATGTGAATTACAAAAATTAATACATGCGACATTCAATGCTTTTATATGACTCCACAATATCGCTGATATTATCATCGTCGTCGCGAGTGAATAAATGAAAAAATAGAATGAAGGCGGATGAATATTTCGATGGCATCGTGACCACGACACAACTTATTTAAAAGACAGCAATCGATTTCTCGGTAGACGAATGTCGCACCGTTTCGAAGTTCTTGGAAGGTGCATTCAATAGATTCGATTGCATTTATTTTCCCTGTCGTCAAGACACTATCATCCGGCATCCGATGAATGCAATGTCCTGGAATCCGTTCCGTTTTTATCGAATTATCGGCGTCTCAATAAACGTTAAAGGAGATCTAATGCAACTTCAAGAGAATCAACTATGCTTTCTCGAGTTCTTGCTCTGTACCTTGTAATTAATCTTGTATTAGTAATCTCAGAAGCTACTAATGTAGCGGTAAAGAGGAAATAATATTCGGGATAAGAGAGAGAGCTCCCTAGTAAACATAGGTCCGTAAACCAATCGGTTAAGATAACACACATCTGTTATCGCGGCTGCAGGTATATACACTAGCTATTACGACGCTATTATCGTAAATGACAAAACATATTTCAAGATTAATTGGCTTAATTGAATTAAGTATATTTCACTTATCTCTTTTGATAAATTGTTTTTTTTATATTATTTTTTCCGAGAATCATGATCGAGCCGCGATTAAGTCGTCTACGATGTAATCTTATCAGACGATTCATAAGTAAGTTTCGAGCGATGCGATCATTCCGATGTGCGGTATCATCAGAGATTGGAGGAAATGTTTCAAGGAGAAGCTTCGCGATTCGAGTGGAATTCTGATTTAGCGATGGTGACGACAATAATAAGACTAATGATAATAAACGTTAACAACATCATAATATCATTAATAATCGGTATCAATAGCCATCATGTAAAAGATTCAGAGACATTTTTACATATCATTGACTGATTCAAGTATGCCTTCCAAATATTTATCAAGTAATTTTTCCGCGTTTGCATTTTATGCGTTGGCTTTGAATCTTCGAAATATTTAGCTTTATACAAACTTTATATTTGTTATCGTCGCAAAAGCCTCGAAGCATTGCCTATAAGTAGTTCTCATATTTCATAACCACGTTATTCTTTCAATATCTCATCGACTATATAAATTATCGAGTGACTCTTGGTTCCGATCGTGCCAATGACATCGTAACAATATCGCTCGTATACTTTGCCACCGCGACGGTAAAACGACACATCGCGTCGTAAATGCACTGGGAATATAAACCGGAAAGTGGAACATATAAAGGAAGCATCGTACAGAGACGGATATTGCTTATGAATCGATCTAAATATTTTGAGCACTGCTCTCGCTACGCTGCACGGCCTTGTTGCATCGTAGAGTTCGTGTGAACATCGTTGATCCTCTCTCTCTCTCTCTCTCTCTCTATCTATCTATCTCTCTTTCTCTCTCTCGTGCAATAACATCGTAACTCGATTCCAGCGGCTTTTTGAGTGGCCGCGTGAAAATTTTGCGAGTGTATTGTGCCCATAATATACATGCATTTGTGCTGATTCGCGCGAAATCATCTAGGCAATTTGCATCGCATACTCCTTTAAACATTTCTCTCGTAAATTTTTTCATAGGATAATTCGTTAAATACAAGATCCATTTTAAAACGAGTAAACGCAACTTTTAGTTAAATATAATAATAGTGGAAATATATTTCGAAGAGAACTTTATATGAAATATAATTAAATAATAATTAAATTATAAAGTAATAACATCCTTCTCTTTCATGTAATTTGTTAATTTCCTTGTAGTTAGGAGAAGAGGATCAAATAGTATTTGCTTAAGATATTCGCTGATGATAATGGAATTAATTGTAATTAAATTAAAGATGTGAGAGGGATAAATTTTAATTAAGGAACTCAAAAGTATTTCCTCCAAAACAAACAAATGAAATCGACTAAACATTATCATAATATGATATTAACTAAAAAGATATCTCGTCAATAGCGTTTTCATCTAAACATTCCGCGTTTAAAATTTTCCATAAATATTTTGTATAAAGGCCGGAAAAGATATTATTTTAATAATATATACGTGAAATGTTTATCGTATGAAATTTTTCTTGTAAAACACATGTACACGTTTGGAGAGACCATATTTCTTTTTTTCTTTTTTTTTTTTTTTTTTTTTTGCGAGTTACGATGATATTGAATCCATTCGTTTGTCCGAAAATCCGCGACTATTTCAGCAAATGACGGTATCGTCTTTTTACTTCGATCAAAGCATTCGTATGCCATGTGATGTAAAACTGTAATCGTGTTAGAGTTTCGTGTAGAGGATTGCATCGAAATTGTGTAGCAGACATTTATAAGATGTGGATTAGAGATGCATACATCGACACACGGCACATACGGCGCATGAGATCGCTCGTCGTCAATGACCGTTTCGTACTTTCTTAAGCATTTCCATCACAATGTCGATGACGAGAAATATGCCACTCGAAATATTTACGCAAGATAATTGATAATGAGATTGCACGCATCAACACTACACGCATACTGTCTCGAGAAGGTAGATGCACTTATTTTACGGTGTGATTCTTACTCTTTAATCGAAATCTTGTAATTTTATAAATCTCTTGCTTATTCAAATTCGTTGATAAAATTATTCGTATACAATTATTTTTATTTCACAGAAATCTGTTATAAATTTAATGAAGAGATAAATAACTCTTCCAAAACATTTGTCAGCAATGTTCAATCATTATTCTACCATTTTTATTATTAATTAGTTTGATTCGAATAATTTAAACGCAAATTATATATATCTCAGCATATAAGATGGGACGCATTTTGCCAAAATAGCCTTGTACTTTTAAATTCGTTCGCGTGGCGAGAAGTCCATTCTTGGTAGTAGTTTCACGCTGCAACCCCATTAAACAAATTTCACGACCTAATTTAAGCGACGGTGCGACCCTACCGCATTCTTCTAACTAATTGCTCACGATTAACCCGCTGGCTGGCACGTAGACGGACGTTAAACGGCGTTACGCGCATTAATAATGCGCGGCTAATAGGCAGCGCGCGGTGGCTGCGGAACCCGGTCGGCGTCGTCGTCGTCGTCGTTTATCCGCTCTACTGCGGCCCGCCGTGCAGTGGATCGTGACAGGGAGGTAAACCAGACTGTAAAAGGCTTTCCGTATTTTGCGTCAGCTGACCCTCCTTTGTTACAAATCGCCGTTCCTTACGGTACGCTCGCACGATTTATATCCGATCCTATCGCCATCGTCCGAAAAAAAAAAAAAACAGGACTCGGCGATACGCGCTATTTCTGCAAAGAAGAAAAATCCGATTGTCCGACTATTACGAGGTGTTCCTTAAATGTTTGGTCGAATCTTTGCGTAATTTTTCGTTTCGATGAAATAATAATATCGCACGAAGATAGGAATTTTTTTTCTCGCGAAAAGGGAACTAAAGGTCTTATACCTTACTAATCACTTGTGTATCCTCTTTTTTAGATTTTATAGAATTCGTCAAATTTTTTTAGCGGTTTTAACATTCGGAAAAGAGACACTTTGCCCGGTATAAAAAGCTATGGACTGTGTTAAAGGACTGCACGCCGTCGAATGGCAGCTCTCGAGACGATAAAAATGACAAAAATGTGCGCACGGATCGGTTCTTCCCGCTTGATGAGTGGCAGGTATCGATTGCGTTTTGACGTTTTGCATTAAAATACGTCGGTGCGCGCAGCGTGACGAACGATTGGCACATTTCATGGGAAAATCCATCGGCGTGATCGAGCTCTCTCGAAAGAGACCGCGCATCGTCGAGCTCGTGGAAACGCGAGAACGCATTACGGTGGAATAATATTACGACTGATTAAGCTTCGTTCGGGTGCGCATATCTTGATGATCCCTCCGCAGACTCCAATCAATTACGAGTGAAACACCGAGAACCTTCGCGATCAATCGATCAGTCTTTTTCGCAAATAAATCCAATTCGAGACAATCCCCGACCAATCACAGAATTTAAGAAAAATTAATATGTCGTGAAAATAAATGTTTCACTTTCAACTGATCAAAACATTCCAATTTAATTCAATTGTTATATTTATCGATTATTTCTAGCAACTATAATAGACGATATTGTTTATTCTAAAAAAAACTACGCCTTATCTGTTTTCAAATGCTACGACGATTAGGAATTCATGAAATTTTAGAAACTTGCAAAAAAGTATTAAATTTTTTATAATAAAATGGCAAATTCTTATTCAATTCCTTCATTTCTCAGATTTATAAATCGGAACGCTTTTGTTCAAAAGACTTCGTCAATATTTCTTCAAGCACAATGTGACAGCTCGTCGATTACGCAGATTATTATTCAAAATAAATCTACTAGATATCGCTATATTAGCATCAACTGTAACACTATTTATCCAGCATACCATCACACATTAGTGATATCGAATACTAAACGCCTTAATAAGTATTCCCGTATTCATCGTATTCATCGTACATATAAATAAAACGAATCTCGATCCCGCGTCGAAATCACCCTCGGCGTCCCGGAACTACCCCACGCGCGTCCCTATGAAGGTCAGTTAGACGAAGGCTGAGGCTGGTGTGTTGTGCCACTTCCGGTAGCAGGTGAAAGACTGGCGCAACCCCCCTCGCCGGAGAATTGCACGATTCGGGAGGAGAGCCGGACAACGGTGAGGGTGAGCTGCGCCGAGAGCGAGTACTTCGACGCGAACACGGCCACCTACGTACTGCAGGTCTTCGACGCCGACACCAGGCGTCTGCTGGCATCCGCGACTAGCCTGACGCCGAGTATGCTCGAGGTGACGGATCTGCCCGCCGACAGGAGTCATTCCGGCCTCGTGCTGTCCCTCAGGATCATGACGGCGCACGCCATGAGCGACGCCACGCTCCTCCACAGTCCGCACTTTGTACCGGAGGGTAATACCCAGGAGCACCAGCGTTACCCAGGTAGGGCCCAGATACACAATGGATCTCGCTCCCCGCCCCCCGCCCCCTCCCCTCGCTCTGTACATTGTGCGTCCCGACGCGATAAGTCCCTCAATCTAAGCAATAGCAACGTTGTCGGTCGTTATGATCGAGCGAACCACAAAGATCGATATTCTCGTTAATATATTTCAAATTGTTTCGGCTAGATGAGAAATATT
The DNA here is from genome assembly GCF_003651465.1 of Formica exsecta. Lineage (NCBI taxonomy): Eukaryota > Metazoa > Arthropoda > Insecta > Hymenoptera > Formicidae > Formica > Formica exsecta. The sequence goes on from NW_021853485.1 coordinate 4,140,018, forward strand.
TCTGGAGAAGAATATTTTCGAGCGCGATCGCGAGAATCCGGAACGGATAATGATTCGTGCTCGCGACGGCTGATGTGCGTTTTCATCCGTGTTTCGTTATCGTTTGAATTTATATACGCTCGATAGTACCGCCGTTTTTCAAATCTTCTTTTTTTATAACGGAAAAAGAATATATAAATAAAATAAAAATCCGACGCATAGTAAAAAAAAAAAAATATATATATACTGATATTATATTAGGAACAGATAATCTAGAATTTTCATATTTTGTCCAAGTAGTTTACTTGTTTTAGTCTTTGCTTGTGTGATTCGTTCTTGTTATTCGTATATTAATCGTATTATCGCTTATTTTATGTTTTTATTTATTTATTTATTTTTTTATTATTTTTTTGTCTTAAACTGGCGAGATAATACTATTTGCTAAAATTTTACGTAAGATAATTATTGATCTTTATTGAGCTCGTTTTCTTCGCGTAACATTATAGAAAGAAAATCTTGAATCTTATTTTCGCAGAAGATTCACAAAACCATCCTTAAACGGGTCCTAATATCTTTATTTTTGAATAGAAAATAAATTTTGTCTTTATTAGTCAAAACGTTAATCAATATTTTTGTACATCTATATTTTGAATCAATGGAAGAATGGATGTGATGAACGTTTTATGACGGAAAAACGTATCATCCGAAATTGTGCTACGCGTAGCTGAAACAAGCTAACATTCCGCATGGCGCGACTCGTTCGCGATGAAAATGTTCAATCACTGGAAACCACCCGACGTGTCAATATTCCGGGAAATTCATCAGGAAGTATCTCAAAATTTGCATATTTGCTTTGCGCACACGTACTATAAATTTTTTTTTTTTTTTTTTTTTACCCACAACCATCGAGAGGAACTTGAACCGTCGAATTAAAGGCAATCACTTGGGAATCCCGCGATTGACTTGTAGAAATATTGTTACACTGTTCGTACGACACGGTCAGATCTGCATGCGCCAAATTTGCGTTGTCGTGAAAAGAGTGCAATTCTCTATTATGCTTTACGGTCATTGTTGTGGAAAATTTTGCTTGTTTCTTGATTAAACTAATAAATATGTATTCTGTTATAGCCTCTAAATTAGTTGCTATTGTATTTTGTTTTTTTGTATTTCAGTTTTCGCTTGCAAATTTTTCCCGCATGTGTATATGAGAGCGTATTTTTATTAATTTTCTCCTATCATATACCGTTTAAAATATAGAAAAGTAGATATACAAATCGAAATGTATTGCTCTGATGTTTTTGCATGTTAATTAATTATAATCTATTTTTTTAATATAAGATTTTAGCAAGCTGAATAAAAAAGGTATCGTCTGTTTTTGCTACGATGTCTCTCTCTCTCTCTCTCTCTCTCTCTCTCTCTCTTATTATTATGATATTATATTTAATTAAAAACATCATTTAAAAAAGCGTGATTTCTCATTCGTACTCAAATACAATAAATAACTTTGGTTGCAATACTTTTTACTACATTGTAAAAGTTATTTATATATCAAATTTTATTTAATAAATAAATTTAAAAATTTTGAAACATTATCTTCTCCATTTTTCACTTGTGTATTAATCGCGTTTAACACGTAATATAATGAAAGGATGCTGAACGTAAACGTGGCATAATATTTTTACAACGTAATAAAGACATAATATCAATCAGTTATTTCGAATTAATTATGTACTAATTAATTATTTCCTAATTTTATTACTTACTATACTTATTTTTCGTTACTACTATATAATATCCCTCTTTTTCTCTCTTGAAAATATTTTATATTATTTCCATGTATGTTTATTTCATATCTTATCCATAATAAAAGAACTAAACGAGAATGTTTATTAACTTTATCAGATATAAACTTTGTATATCATTAAACTAATAAAATTTGTATCTCAAAATACAATAAGATAGAATAAATTTCATATCGTTAAAATCTCAATATTTTCAACAAATTTTATCGTACGGAGCACTGTTATAAGCTCAAAAAGTGCCTCTTTTGTCAAGAGTATTATCATAAATACATCCAATAATCTCTCGTCTTCTTTCTTTGTTTGTTTAGTTTTCGCGATGACACTCACGGCAGATCGTTTACATAAACAGTTTGTCTCCGTTACGCTAACAAACGGTGTATTTTGTACCCGATAAACACGATGTACTCGAGCTCTTAAACGCGATTATGCTATTGTATTACACTTTCCTCGCCCGCGCTTATATATATATACAGCGATATTATAAACGACACTGTGAAGATAATACGGCGCAGATATGCTAATCGAAGGTCTCGCCGTATTCTTGGGCGGAAGTCGGGCTTACCTCGTCGCATCCTGTGAACAGTTAGCACGTACACGGA
>NW_021853485.1:4142502-4149054 GCF_003651465.1 Formica exsecta
AGAGCGAAGTCGGGGTGAACTTGTTTCCAAGGCACCGCTAAGGCGACTGCTCGCTCGCGCATGTACACCCTGTCGAGGGGCATTCATCCGAAATTGCTCTGCGGCCGAGCCTGATCTTCCCGAGTTTGTCGAGAGATGCAGTGATGTACATAAACATCCTTGAAGCGCGTTGTGAGACGTGACGCTGACATCTTTAGACGGTGGTGTCGTGAACAGAAGAGTTAAATTTGCAGTCAAATCACTTGCGATTATAACATCTGATCATTGATATATTTAATTCACGGATATTTAAATTCGGCAATGCATTCTCTACAGAATACGGAAAATTTCACTCTATCTAAACCGTCTGTTGTTTAATTGGAAAGAAAACTTTAAAAATTTTTTTAATTTTCGTAGTCTTTTAAATATAAAAAATATATTTATATGAAATATATGTGTATCTTTCATTATATGATCTATAATTTTAAAAGTTCGACAGTTTAATTATAATATCACTTTAAGCACAGTTCAGTATAATATTGTTAACATTTTATTTACTTGTACAACTTCTACTATGATCACTATAGATTGATGTAACAAGTTGCTACGGTTAAATAATCTCAAGTTTCCCGAATGAGGCAGATTCCGTGAGGCAATATTACCGGGTAACACGAGGAAATTGCAGGAACACCATTTTCAATTAATCTTTCGTAAATTAATGGATAAGGTCACACCGAAAGCGGCTTAGTTCGAAGACAATAAAGCTGCACGCACAAGTGACGCGCGTAACGGAACGGGGAACATTATTGCGCGAAGAGTTCGAGTCATGCACCAAAGATTTATTCACATCTATTTATTATATCACGGCGTTTGGTAATGCAGTCTGGGATAAAATTCGAAAGATCTATGTAATTTAAATTAATCTAAAGTTTATAAACGAGATCATATTAATATCATCTTATTTATTATTATATGAATATATAGATTAAATCTCTTATTCATTTTTCACATTTGTCTTTTATTTATATTTTAATTTTCTCCAAATTTGTATAAAGCACAAGAAAAATCTATAATTTAAGAAAGTAATGCAAAACAATAAATTTTAAATTTATTGGGAAAAAACGCGAATTAATAAATATTTAACAAATATTTTGATCCCCTTTTTTGTGGAAACGTACATTTTTTTTTTTTTTTTTTTTTTTTTTTTTTCGTAATCTGAGTAAAAAAGATTGATATAAGTCTTCTGCGGAAGATAATATTAATCAAGTTATCTCTGTTATATTTTTTAATATTCTTTAAATGCCTTTTCTCGTATTATTCTAATATAAATGGACTCGTAAAAAATGGACTCGTAAAAAACTACGAATATATATCGACTATATGCCTATAATATATACCTACTATATGCTCTTCGAAACTGCATTCAAATAGAAAAATATGCTTTAGATTCGCGCAGTCTGACAAAATACATTTTCCATACACATAACAGAGATATAAATTTAAATCATCATTAGCTTAGTTTGATGGTCGTGAATGTTGACTCTGCTTTAATATCATCTTAGGAGGATAGGAACAGTGGGGAGAGAGAGAGAGGGAGACGAAGCTCCAGAACAGGAACGAGCCAGCGGAGAGGCATTCATTTAACGGAGTTCGCGGATATAAGTGGGTTTTGATTAGCCTCGAACTTGAGTACTGCAGCAGTTCGGAAGTGAAGTGCATTTGAATCCCAAATTCATTGCTAATGCGGTTGTATGATCTATGATCTGCAAACACTCGTTGACTGCGTATTTGTGACGGCGAGAGGGGGGACGAAATTATTTTTCGATGACAGAGAAGACTTGTCTTTTACGGAAATGGTATGCACGCGAATTTAGCATTCGCTGAAAGGGCTGCGAAGCTGTTGCTTGAATTTATCTATCCGTGCTAAATATCTACTTACATTAATTGATTAGGAAAGAATTTTATCGAGTCTAATTTTTTTATTCACGTTACATTTCGAACAATAACAATTTATAAATCGAAAAACGAGAAGATTTGGCACATGAGCGAAGTGCAGCGATATAAATTTACATGGAGCGCGGAGAGAGAATCAATTTTTTTTTTATTTTTATACGAAAATGAATTATTCGGATTTTTCGCAATATAGAGTTGTGCGGATTTTTCAAATGTGGTCAAAAGGCAGTAGCGCACACGATAGTTCGATCGTTTCTAAAATACGAGGAACGCGTGATAAATTTTCATTGCATTCCGTAAATCGGCCAGGTCGTGATAAACCCTAGGAATGCCACTGCGTAGGGATTCAAACGAAGCTGCCTTTACGATCGCGTCGCAGTTAAGAGAAACGTTATACGTGCACATTTTTTATGACCACTTTTTACAGGCCATATGCCACACACACACGGTATATCCGGCATACGCGGGTACTTTCTAACGTATCAGGAACGTATAGGATATTCCTTAGATATACTACTCTTAGGGTATAGCGTTCTTGTGCTTCCGAGTTAAATTTATGTACGTTGCAAGCTACACTTTCCGCGGACTTTAATTGCGCGCGAATGAAGATCTCTGCACGGAATAAAATTTGTAAAATCCTCGCGAGCGAAAATGCGGATTCTGTCATGTCGCTTTTTTCTTTTTTTTTTTTTTTTTTTTTTATTAGTTCACGCGATCGTCGTAATTTGTCATAATTTGCATTTATAAATTTACGTGATACTCGTTCATGAATATTCCCGACACGCGAAATGTATATTTTTTTTTCTTCTCTTTTTTTCATGAGCTCATATCGCAACATGTTTCTTCCCGCAAGTATAATAAAAAATGATTCATCGCATTAATATTAATCAAACAGTAAGTAATTATTGCGGGAGGATTAAGTAAGACTAATTTTGAATTTTCTCCGCACAAAAAGCTCTCAGATTCTCCGCGCGAACCTGATTTCACGTAATGCGATTTTCCTAATTCGGTCAATTGCGATCAAAGTAGTTGAACTAAAATAAACAAAATTCGAAATTATTTAAGGATTTTACAGATACGATGAGATCATATAAGAGAGACGCGTTCCAAAAATCGAAAATGCTTTATCCATAATCGAATCGACATTCACAAAGAACGTTCGCGACGTAGTGAAGCGATTCCCTTTGTCGAGTTTCATGCATTTTCCATCAGGCTTTTGTTAACACGTTCTTTTAGCAGTGCGAAATAAAAAAAAAAAATCTCGTTTTCGATGTCGAATAAGGCTTGAAACGATAAACATCGTTTTTTTTAGATTTAAATAACCAACGAATTATTTGCACAAAAGTATAGAAAATCTTCCACCTTTAATTTATATTTAAGCAGAATATTGCAAGAGGATAAAGATAATTATAGATCTAATATATTCTCCGATTATTATAACATTTTCTGATCGTTTCTTGATCGAACGACCGTTATGAGTATATCTTAATTATTGTAAAGTTAAAAGAAAGTTATTGCAACCATTTGTATTTCTTTTCGAAGCAATATATATAGAAATTCACACTCATTATTGTCCTTCCCCCTTTTTCTTCGTATTCGCGAAACAATTGAACACAATTTGCAGCCCTCACACCAGTGCTGTCGCTGTCGGGTCCACTATTGGGCGCCGTGGTAGGAGCCACAGCGGGGTTGCTCTTGGTGATCTTCGTGATCGTGTTGGCTGTCAGGCTGCGCTATCGACCCCGATCTCAGGAGGACTCTCATGACGACGGCGGGATGGCAAATCTGGCGGCGTCGGGAACCGGTGGTGCCTCGTCCCCCCGTGACAAATCGTCGACCTTGCCCCTCAGCGCCGATAGCATCGAGAGCTTTGAGAAGAATCCCGATATAATACCACACGCGAATGGTAGGCGAGAATACCTGTCACTCTCCACTTCGCAGCATGCCCCTTGATCTGAACTAGAGTTTATCCCGGGAATCGCATGATGAACGTATATACGCGCCTCTCTCCGTATAAGACGAATCGCTCCCATTATCGTCGTTATTAATCGCCAGAATTCTCTTTCAAATATCAGCTCGATGTCGATAAATTAACTCTCGTTTATTATTTAACAAGAGGGAAATGCCAACAAGCTTATAATACGCGATGACTATAAAACTTTTAGAATGGATTTTTTATTTAAATTTAGCAGATATATAAAAAGCTTTATATTTGCAATTAGGTTCATATTCCTATAATGACAAGTAAATTATTGAACTCAAATATCGCAAAGAGATAAATTCGTTCACATTCTTCAATTAATTAATCGCAATTAAAGATTGCTTTTGCGAAACTCGATAATTACGAATTTTTCAAAATTTAGTTATATATGCATTCGCATATTTTAATAAGGAACAAATTGATTTGATTGATAGTACTCATAATGTAACAAATTTAAGGCTCAAGTTTCTCATTTTTCAGCAATATATACGTATCAAAATATAATTAATAAACTGTGTTTCCTAAAAATTTTTAATTTTATATATGTTAATATGTTAATACGCAAGAACAGTTCTTAAAACAAGATGGCTTAGAATAAGAAATATTTGCAATTTTAATTCATATCAGTTGTAATCTCTGTATCTTGTCCTATTGTAGAAAATTCATACGCGGAACTGTGCAAAGGAACGTCACCACGATACGTACTACAACAACCACGTCCGGATACGAATACCTTCGTGACGACAAACAACGTAAGTTTGCAAAGAAATCAGTTCGTAATTTCTGCCATCATATATCTATAAGCTAATCATCATTTAATATTATATAATTAATATCTAGATAATTACTAATTATACGATCAATTTATAATTATACTTAAGAGGAAGTGTCTTTGCTTGCTTAAAAAAAAAAGCATATAGGAGATGATCTCACTAAAAATAAATCTAACTCGATGTGTAAATCTACATTTAATCGAGATCCAAAGAAATCTGTATTTAGATATATCAAACAAATATATAAATTTCTCGCACAGCAGGGGCCCGAGCTAACGTATGCCGAATTAACGCTGAGAGGAAACCGGCGAATACCTCCAAATTGCTACCAGCCCGTGCAAATCTCCGGCATCCAACGGCCCCAGCTGCTGCCCATGTCGACTTTGACGCGAAGACAGCCGATCCAGGAGCCGACGATTTACGCGCAAGTCGCCAGTCATTCTAAACCGATTTACGTGCCACCGCCACACCCGTACATGAATCGTCCTAGCGACGAAACTACGGCGGAAACGCCATTGATCGGACACGACAATAAGGTAATAGGCACACGAAGCATTTTGTTAAAACGCTGACAAGTCTTGATGGGTTTATTTTACATTCATCAAAATCTAGATACAGGATAATTAAAAAATCAGTATAAATATTTTAAGGGGTACGACAAATGTTTGTTTCGCTCTTTTTTATCACTTCTTAAAATTTTTGTACTGACTTTTTAATCATCCTGTATAAGATCTTCAAAAATGATAGAAACAATTTGGAAAAAGTTTCTGTTTAAATTCTCTCTCTATGTAATCTAGATTATAATTCTCGCTCAGATTATAATTCTCTCTCTCTAAATGATTTAAACTGGGCTTGTAATTAAATGCTCATGATTGATAGTAATTGGAGTTACAATAGTTGTTAACATTAGAAATGCCGAAACTATCGGTAGATAGTCAAAAAGTCAAAAAGTGCAATATATTGAGCATACATTGATGTTTGATCGAATAATGTAATTATAACGTAATTATAATATAATCACAATATATTATAATAATGTAATGTAATCACATCATTAATAAAATTAACTTGGTAGACAGGAAATTCCGATGGATTCATAAAATTAGAATTGAAGAAAAGACACAATTTTATTGTTCGCAATAATTACTCGCTAAACAAGGAGATAAGCAAGATTTAATTGCGGTTCCATATCTTTTCTAGATCACTACGATCAGTCATTCGAATAACTCGATCTGGCGCACCGACACGCCACCCTGCTCGAACGCACCAACGACATGATTCCAGTAAGCTACATCGTAATTCACAATTCCATTTCACTCCTAAACGTCTCTCAATGTATTCCCCTCAGAAAGAAAAAATAAATAAATAAATAAAAAGTGTACACATACATACATACACACATCGATCCATGTACGTGTTAAGTGAGGAGTAACTTGAAGAAGGCGCCGCGGTTTCCCCTCCCCCTTCCCCCTCTTTTCCCCACTGATAGAAATTGTTAGATCTTTACTACGAGTGTTATATAAATAGAGGATTCGTTCGACAATGAAAGTAATTAATAAAATCGCGCGGAGTATATATATTATACGTATAGATTATATGCGCTTTCCGAATGATTTGTGATAGTTGATTGGTTGGAGTCGGGAAGGATTGAACTGTTTTTCAGCCGTCCGTAAAATTCGAGGTTGGGCGAATGCACTTTTTTTATCCGGAAACGGAGCGTCGTACAACCAAGAATTCGATTGTTAAAAGAATGTTATCGAAAAGTTCGCAATAATTACGTATAAAAAGATGTCGTTTTAAAAACTGTATAAGTTTTTCTGCACTCTTTAACTTATTATTATATCTACGACGCTTTTCGTTCTGAAT
>NW_021853485.1:4150213-4173908 GCF_003651465.1 Formica exsecta
GCTCTTCGTTCTGAATCAAGATATTACTAATGTCAATATTTAAAAAGATAAGCAACGTTTCAAGAGAGAGTATTTGTTACTATTCGACTATTTGAATTGAATTAAACTAATTGATTTTAACTTGCAATTAGAAGTTAAAAATTGAAATAGCATTTTGCCCGCCTCTGTGTGTAAATCAAATGACGTCGGTGGATCGCGAACGCAACGATTTAGTGTGATTGGTAGGATAAAGTTAGTGGCGCGATTATTGTTCCGATCGCATAATCCAGTATTTTCTAAATTTCGTTTAATATTTGTTTTCAAGCAGAGAGATTCCAATCATTATGATTAAATTAATATGAAATTATCTTTTATTTTTGAAAACGTTAAAACGTGTGCTGTATAATTTCGAAGAATTATTGCCTCGAAATCCTTAAATTGTGATATCTGAAGTAATTAATATGTTATTATTAAATATGAACGCGTGTGTCGAAGACTTCGATATGTTATATTACGTATATTATAAAAAATATGTGAATTAAAAGAGAATTGGAATTAATTCCGAGAAATTTTATTACTGTAGTGTATTGGACACATGTCAGAGAATGTCTTTACAATAATTTCTTTCCATTTTATTATCTACTTTTATTATCTACTTTTTATTCTCACACAGAATATTGAAATACAATCAAGAGTTAAAGAAACGTGAATTCTCTTCGACACATTTTAACCCATCTATTTTTATTGCCACATATGCTCAAGCGAGAAGCGATGTGCGAGTTTTAATATCGCGGTAACGGAAAAGAATGCCTTCTTTTTCACTTTGATTTTATAGTTACCCGCTACTTGTGTAGTACTATTTTAGCATAGGTCGTTTTATTCGTCAGACGACTTACCAGAGTAGAGCAGAATAGAAATCGAAGAAGAGGGGCCGGATGAAGCGAGATAGCGTAATTCCGAGGATCATAACCGATCATCAACGTAACGAATCCTTACGAGCTTCAGTCTCATCTGGATGAAAACCTGAGAAGCAAAATGAAAAGTTATAGTGATCATGTCTATCATGATGATAATCGTAAAGAATCCTCGCGCAAACTTTGTTACGCGCGATCCAGTGAAAACTGAGTGAAGCAAAGATGCAGGATTTGTAATACATGTGTAGGTGCCATATAACAGAGACGGGCTTGTTTCGAGTTGTGTTTGCTCGATTGATCGGAAATCAATTTAAAATGCTATACTCCGAAAATATGTATACAATTGAATTTCTGTTCAAGATTTCTTTGTACATTGTATGTTAAAACTAATATTGAGTTGAAATTTAGCAATAATTTTTAAAAGAATTATTTTTATCCTGCCTTATTGAATGAGACATTTAAATGAGAAGCAGCTTCTTAGAAAAAAATTAGTATATGATAAATGTGTCACTATATACTTGACTTATTTAATAATTTAAAATTTTTCTAACGAATTTCTATATACGCGCACAAGAACAATAAAAACATTCAGATGTTCCCATTTCAATGTTTCATTTCTTATGGAAGAGAATAAAAATATTATGTTCTTAAAAAAACGTTAAATTCTATCGCATGTAATCTGTTTTATTAATACTATCAATTAAGAGTTTATATAAAAATATAGGCTTTGTAGCTCATGTTAAACATGTTTAACGGTAGCATAATAAGTAACCTATCTATTCATTAGATCGCTCTAAACAATTCATATATGGTGAATTCAAGGAAATGTATTGATTTATAATATAAATAATCGCGCGCCCGTCTCTGACGTATGAGTTTATAACAATGGGAGTGATGTAAGAGAAAAATTAAGAAAAAATAAAGAAAGAATTACTTCTTTACTTTCTTCTTTTAATAATAAGACCGAAAATAATTGTACATCGCTCTCATTCTGGTTGACTCATAAAATCGCTGCGCAAGAGCAGCTGTTGTTCGAACGAATTCGATATTGTTGTTGTATAATGTAATGATCACGATTCGTTTTATCGAGAACGCGAAACGTGGCTAAAAACCGATGTCGATTGTAATAAAGAACGGTGTTCGCGTTAACTACTCGTATCTTTTCTTGTATTGAGGACAACACTCGGCAATGTTCGCGAGTTTAGAATGCGAATTTCACTAATTAATATTTACCTCCATAAGAAAAAGAGTGCCGAGCAATGTAACATAAAAAAAGAAATGTTTCAGAAATGTATAAAAAATATACTTCCAATCGTTTCATCCTTTCATCCTTTAAACATTTGTAAATGGTACCTCGACATTTGTGTTCTCACTGTCGTACAAATTCGAACAACAATACTAATTTATAAGCGATTTTTATACAATTGTTACATGAATTTTGTAATCGTATGGGAAATACTCTGTTTGCATATAAACTTTAATCACTTGTCTTTTTGAATCACTTCTTCCGAAATAGTAAGTAATATAACGCACTATCGATTAACACAGACTCCGCTGTATTCCGCTCAATGTCTCAAACTATACGTGATGTAGATATTAGAGGAATCAGAGATTTCACATTCGGTAGAATGCGGCAACAAAGAATGCACCATTAAATATATGCTAATTTAATTAGATAACAATTATTGAAAGAACACAAATATGTATGCAGAAAATAGAAATATTTTTTATAATATTATGTATTTTTTTATGATTTTTCTCTCCTGACATATACATTTCAGCATTAAAACTATTTTTAAGTTATGCTATGAAAATTATCTGTATGCATTAAAGCATATAACAAAAAAACTTTTAAAATAAATATCGAAAAACTGTCAGTATTTCGAATGAACAATAGAAATATTGAATATCAACGTGTTCTGACGTATGCGAGCTTTCTGGTTCACTTGAAACGATGAGATTATTGTCCTTTCGATAAAATCAACGATCAAACATGTTTGAATGACTCGACGAGTCGGAGCTCTATTTCTAATCTAAATTTTACAATACTTTGTAAGTTAATAATATAGCGAGAAAAATTCATGATTCGCGCGCGCGCGCGCGCGTGCATACGCGAATAATGATTAATAAATAATAAAGAAATAAGTATAAAAAAGGGAATAAAAGACAGTGGCGGTAGTTGCGCGCCAAAATCAGAGATTCCGTATTTTGTCAGATAACTATAATTATTATATTGCCAGTGTAACATAAGACTTTGATATGTATTGTTAGTATGCGTCGTGGATATTACAGAAGAATGAAGATAAATATAAAACGTACATCGTACACGCACACACATACAATATACGAGCATACGCGTATGTATACGTGTGTTTGTGTAAAAGAAGGATAACTTAAGATATACAATATATAAGCATAATTTCAAAAATAACTTTTAATATAGATTTACTTGTGTAAAATATAAGGAGAACTAATTGTGCTCAATAAATTTCAATAAATAACGATTTTGCCTATGCCAATAATTATATTATTACTGCAGTTTTATTTTTTTACAGAATACACATTATAAAGAAATATATAGATATATTTCCGCGTCTGATGAAAATATCTGCGATATTGAAAGAGCGCTGTATTTTTTAATTTGTGAATAAGATATGGATCGTTTTTTTCATTACATACATTACACATTCCTAAATAATAATACATATATACACACATATATATGTATATATCGATTTGAAACACATACATTTGTACTCTGCTTTCAAACATTGCCAATTAGATGCTTGCAATTTATTTAATATTATATCATAAATTTGTATTGCTTTCTACAACGACTTATCTAAACTGTACTTTTTTTATCACTTTAATTATATATATAGACGCATATATTTGCGAACAGATTCGAATTTATCGCGATTTTTCCATTACTTTAGCTATGTTCCATTTGGCGATTGCTCATAGAATCATTCCATCCCTGTTGTTCACCAAAACACATAATAAACATTATTAACATATTAAACATATCAAACCTTGAACTCTGCCCTCGAACAGCATTGCTAATTATAATATAAGCAATGCAATCGTAAATCCGATGCCTCCTTTGACGATATATCCAAGCTGCAATTTATCACTTGAAAAATTAAACGTATAGATACGCGCGCGCTTACGAATATATCTCGATTCCCTCACCACTTATGGTCCTCGCACACTGGACGCGATGAATGATGAGCGATGGGCGATATCCAATGAGAGCACTGCTTTTTCGAAAAAGCAGTGCTCTCATTGGATATCGCCCATCGCTCATCATTCATCGCGTCCAGTGTGCGAGGGCCATAAGTGGTGAGGGAATCGAGATATATTCGTAAGCGCGCGCGTATCTATACGTTTAATTTTTCAAGTGATAAATTGCAGCTTGGATATATCGTCAAAGGAGGCATCGGATTTACGATTGCATTGCTTATATTATAATTAGCAATGCTGTTCGAGGGCAGAGTTCAAGGTTTGATATGTTTAATATGTTAATAATGTTTATTATGTGTTTTGGTGAACAACAGGGATGGAATGATTCTATGAGCAATCGCCAAATGGAACATAGCTAAAGTAATGGAAAAATCGCGATAAATTCGAATCTGTTCGCAAATATATGCGTCTATATATATAATTAAAGTGATAAAAAAAGTACAGTTTAGATAAGTCGTTGTAGAAAGCAATACAAATTTATGATATAATATTAAATAAATTGCAAGCATCTAATTGGCAATGTTTGAAAGCAGAGTACAAATGTATGTGTTTCAAATCGATATATACATATATATGTGTGTATATATGTATTATTATTTAGGAATGTGTAATGTATGTAATGAAAAAAACGATCCATATCTTATTCACAAATTAAAAAATACAGCGCTCTTTCAATATCGCAGATATTTTCATCAGACGCGGAAATATATCTATATATTTCTTTATAATGTGTATTCTGTAAAAAAATAAAACTGCAGTAATAATATAATTATTGGCATAGGCAAAATCGTTATTTATTGAAATTTATTGAGCACAATTAGTTCTCCTTATATTTTACACAAGTAAATCTATATTAAAAGTTATTTTTGAAATTATGCTTATATATTGTATATCTTAAGTTATCCTTCTTTTACACAAACACACGTATACATACGCGTATGCTCGTATATTGTATGTGTGTGCGTGTACGATGTACGTTTTATATTTATCTTCATTCTTCTGTAATATCCACGACGCATACTAACAATACATATCAAAGTCTTATGTTACACTGGCAATATAATAATTATAGTTATCTGACAAAATACGGAATCTCTGATTTTGGCGCGCAACTACCGCCACTGTCTTTTATTCCCTTTTTTATACTTATTTCTTTATTATTTATTAATCATTATTCGCGTATGCACGCGCGCGCGCGCGCGCGAATCATGAATTTTTCTCGCTATATTATTAACTTACAAAGTATTGTAAAATTTAGATTAGAAATAGAGCTCCGACTCGTCGAGTCATTCAAACATGTTTGATCGTTGATTTTATCGAAAGGACAATAATCTCATCGTTTCAAGTGAACCAGAAAGCTCGCATACGTCAGAACACGTTGATATTCAATATTTCTATTGTTCATTCGAAATACTGACAGTTTTTCGATATTTATTTTAAAAGTTTTTTTGTTATATGCTTTAATGCATACAGATAATTTTCATAGCATAACTTAAAAATAGTTTTAATGCTGAAATGTATATGTCAGGAGAGAAAACATTAAATATATGCTAATTTAATTAGATAACAATTATTGAAAGAACACAAATATGTATGCAGAAAATAGAAATATTTTTTATAATATTATGTATTTTTTTATGATTTTTCTCTCCTGACATATACATTTCAGCATTAAAACTATTTTTAAGTTATGCTATGAAAATTATCTGTATGCATTAAAGCATATAACAAAAAAACTTTTAAAATAAATATCGAAAAACTGTCAGTATTTCGAATGAACAATAGAAATATTGAATATCAACGTGTTCTGACGTATGCGAGCTTTCTGGTTCACTTGAAACGATGAGATTATTGTCCTTTCGATAAAATCAACGATCAAACATGTTTGAATGACTCGACGAGTCGGAGCTCTATTTCTAATCTAAATTTTACAATACTTTGTAAGTTAATAATATAGCGAGAAAAATTCATGATTCGCGCGCGCGCGCGCGCGTGCATACGCGAATAATGATTAATAAATAATAAAGAAATAAGTATAAAAAAGGGAATAAAAGACAGTGGCGGTAGTTGCGCGCCAAAATCAGAGATTCCGTATTTTGTCAGATAACTATAATTATTATATTGCCAGTGTAACATAAGACTTTGATATGTATTGTTAGTATGCGTCGTGGATATTACAGAAGAATGAAGATAAATATAAAACGTACATCGTACACGCACACACATACAATATACGAGCATACGCGTATGTATACGTGTGTTTGTGTAAAAGAAGGATAACTTAAGATATACAATATATAAGCATAATTTCAAAAATAACTTTTAATATAGATTTACTTGTGTAAAATATAAGGAGAACTAATTGTGCTCAATAAATTTCAATAAATAACGATTTTGCCTATGCCAATAATTATATTATTACTGCAGTTTTATTTTTTTACAGAATACACATTATAAAGAAATATATAGATATATTTCCGCGTCTGATGAAAATATCTGCGATATTGAAAGAGCGCTGTATTTTTTAATTTGTGAATAAGATATGGATCGTTTTTTTCATTACATACATTACACATTCCTAAATAATAATACATATATACACACATATATATGTATATATCGATTTGAAACACATACATTTGTACTCTGCTTTCAAACATTGCCAATTAGATGCTTGCAATTTATTCAATATTATATCATAAATTTGTATTGCTTTCTACAACGACTTATCTAAACTGTACTTTTTTTATCACTTTAATTATATATATAGACGCATATATTTGCGAACAGATTCGAATTTATCGCGATTTTTCCATTACTTTAGCTATGTTCCATTTGGCGATTGCTCATAGAATCATTCCATCCCTGTTGTTCACCAAAACACATAATAAACATTATTAACATATTAAACATATCAAACCTTGAACTCTGCCCTCGAACAGCATTGCTAATTATAATATAAGCAATGCAATCGTAAATCCGATGCCTCCTTTGACGATATATCCAAGCTGCAATTTATCACTTGAAAAATTAAACGTATAGATACGCGCGCGCTTACGAATATATCTCGATTCCCTCACCACTTATGGCCCTCGCACACTGGACGCGATGAATGATGAGCGATGGGCGATATCCAATGAGAGCACTGCTTTTTCGAAAAAGCAGTGCTCTCATTGGATATCGCCTATCGCTATCGCTACAGTCTAGCATTGTGCGATAGCCTTCTCTCACCCGTTTAGAACCTAACCTAACCTAACCTAAGATAAATGTTGATGTTGACAATGTCGCGTGATTTTTATAGGTTAAAACATTAGTCAAGAAATCTTTTTTTCAAGGAATTAAATACATGCGTAAGGGTGGTGATTATCACGGTGATTATCAACTGTAAAAAGAATATTTTAAATAGAATGAATGTAACGCGCAGATTAATACAAGTGTGCAAAAGTTTTGTACATACTGAGACGAAATGTCAAGACAGACCAAAATGGATAAAGCCAATTGGATACCAGACCGCAGTGTCTGTATATAATCCGATAACGAGATGCAAAGTTCCACTGATATTAAAAACGGAAAATGTTTTGAAATGGTATATGTGCGGGCCTACGGTCTACGATTCAGCGCATATCGGACATGCAACGTAAGAATGTCACTTAAAAAGTTTTATCGCGTGTTTATTATTATTATTGTTATAATTAAACTGTTACTTTGAAATCACAATTTGACATTAGTGTTTAATTTGACAAGATTATATTTTACACAACTGTTACATTTTATAATAAAGCATGCTTTACAATTATCAAAATTGATATAAACGCTTTATAATTCTTTCCAATGTATAAATTATAGTATTATAATGTATATTATAATGTACAACTTTAGGCTCTTTTCTGTTACCATTATAAAATTTATTATTTAATTTGCTTGTAATGTAATGGAGATTGCATTCTGTGCAAAGACATTAGCTATTTTGCTGATATATATAGTTTGAGTTATTTATTAGAAATAACTAATTTTTATTACTTTACAGTACTTACATAAGATCAGATATTATTCGTCGAATTCTGTCGAATTATTTTAACATTGATGTATTATTGGTTATGGGTATAACTGACATTGACGACAAAATAATCAAATGTTCTATTGAAAGTGGTAAAGATTTCAAAACTTTATCGAAACATTTTGAGACTGAGTTTTATGCAGATATGAATAAGTTAAATATTGGTGAACCATATTTATACTGTAGAGTTACGGACTATATACCACAAATTATATACTTTATTAAAGAGTTGCTAGCCAGAAACTATGGTTATGTTACAAAAGATGGTAAGATATTTGTTAAGAAATATTTTAATTTTTTTTGGTGATATGAAAAACTGCCTTTAATTCATCAATTTTTATATAAATTCTTACAAAAAAAATTATGCATGTTACAGGATCTGTTTACTTTGATACAAGCAAGTACAACAAATATGGTAAATTAGCAATCCCTGTTCTTGATGCTGTAAAAAGTCAGCATCTGGATAAAAAATCAGTATTAGACTTTGCTTTGTGGAAAGCAGCAAAAGATAATGAACCATCTTGGAAATGCCCATGGGGTCATGGTAGACCAGGATGGCATATAGAGTGCAGTGCAATTGCAAGGTAATTTTAAAAGTTTGTTCTATATATTCATATTATGGAAATTATTTTTTATGAGAGAAGAAGTTTATTAAAATATATATTTCTCTATGTGATAATACTTACCTATATAGAAGTATGTGTCTTCATCAGCGCAGTCTTTGGAAATTCTATAGATATGCATAGTGGTGGAATAGATCTGGCTTTTCCTCATCATGAAAATGAAGAAGCACAATCTTGCTGTTATCACAATGTCGACCAATGGGTTAATTACTGGCTTCACTGTGGCCATTTGAATCTGACAGGGGATGTGAAAATGTCCAAAAGTCTCAATAATACTATAAGCATACAGAATTATCTCGAAAAATATTCGGCGAATCATCTTAGAATGCTTTGCCTACTTTCCCATTATCGAAACGGTATGCATTAATGTTAGCATCAATTTCCAAATAATTTAATTTGTGTGCAATCAATCAAATTTTATTGCAGGCATTGAATTCTCTGACGAAATTATGCAAAATGCGGTGTCGATAACCAAAAAGTTTGATAACTTCACAAGTGACTGTGATAATTATGTTGCTGGCAAATTTAAAACTGGTGAAATTGATGAAAATCTTTTGTTTACAGTAAAGAATCAATTTTTTATTTCATTAAAGATTGATTAATTAATATTTTTAATACTATATTTCTTGTGCATTATACAAAAACATGTAAAAAAAAGAGAGAGCGCAATTTTAAACATATTTGATTACCTTTTTGAATTACTGATAAATAATGATATAATCTTATATGTGACATAGTTAAGATACAAATGTTATAATTTGAATACTTTTTAGACTTTACATGAAACAAGAAATAAAGTTTATTCCGCATTAGCAGATGATTTTGACACTTCAAAGGCCATATATGCCATCATAAATCTTGTTGGGATAGGAAATAAAATGCTGCACCAAAATAATGTAAGTCATTTGCATAAAAAATACATTATTATAATAATTAAGTGTGATATCTATATCTATCTATGTGTGTATCAACGCAAAATTTTTTATTGCATTATATTATATTTTAATACTTTAATTATTTAGTAATTAATTATTCAAATAATAAATTTAAATTTTATTTAGATAACACCTCACAGTAAGGGAGTAAGCGCTGTTGCTGCTGTTTCAAATTACGTTTCAAATACTCTTTCAAAACTTGGCATTTTACAATCTACAATGTTAGTGCCAGAAAATAGACAAGTTAAAGATATTATTGATAATTTTCTGAACTTCAGGATGGCTGTCAGAACTAGAGCACTTGAGCAAAATCCAAAAGACACAATTTTATTAAAAGAATGCGATACTGTGCGAATGAATTTGTCTACTTGTGGAATTATAATAAAGGTAAAAAAGTTTTATAATATTAAAAAGTGTTACAACAAATACCATATAAAATCTATATCATTAATCAATTATAGGATCAGCAAAATGTCACTAGTTGGAGTTGGAAATAGCATATAAGAATAATTCTATGTAATTAGAAGTTAAATAAAAATTTATTAAAACAATAATTGTTCAATCATCAACTTTTTTAAGTTTTTTTGAAATATCATCATTGTCATCAGCATTTTTTCTCTTTTGGGCACTCTTCTTTTCCAGTAATGTTTTTTTCAAACCTTTCATCTTTCTTGTTTGAATGTTATTAATATTTTGTTCTCCAATATGTATACGACCAAACGTCGTTCCAAATGTATCTGTTGAGATATTTTTCTTTTTCTTTACCTATGATCATAATTATAATATAAGATCTCAATATTTATATTTTGCATGTTACATATAAGTATGTGTAATTTATAAAAGTACCTTGAGTGCTTTAGGCTTCTTGCAAGCATCCTTGAATAAATCTTCAGAGGCAAACTTGTTACGCCTACAGAGTAGATCGGCATGTGGGCCTATTTCTTCCAGTTCTACTCTAGGTGTCCTTGTGTTAGATTTTTTCAAAAGTATCCTAAAGATATATTGTAAAAATTTCTAAAAAGCATTCTTTGATATATTTGTCATTTTATTTCAATTTTATTTTTATATCTTACCTGTAACTACGCAAAAATATTTTATTTTCAACAGCTGTAAAACTTAAGACATGTTCAAGACCTTTCAAACTGATCTTTTTAATTACTTCTCTTTGGAACATATCAACAAGTAGGTTTTTAATTCTTCCATATTCATAATTGCTTTCAAAGAGTTCACCATTAAAGATCAATAATGGTTTTATTCCCTTTGTGATCTTTTCAACTTTAAAGTCTTTTAATCCTTTATAATTATCTATACCAAACTCTATCATATCTAATAATGTATGCTCATACATTCGACCCATGATAAGATTGTGTGGACGTTTCTTATTGTGCGAAGCCATCATGAAGAGAGGTGCTTCGTACTTTGATGCAAATTTCTCGATAGGTACAATATTCTCGAATGGTAGTATATCATTTTTCTTTTGCATCATTTGTGCATTAGGTTTTTTTAAATCATACTGTAAAATATATGAATAATGTATATAAATATGAATAATGTACTGAAAATACTATATAATACAATATATTTAATATAGTACGAAAGTGGATCAAATATAAACAAGACCTGGTCAAAAAATATTTATTCGATTAATACATGTGAAAACTAACACAAAATTATTTTTCTATGTAGTATCCATTAATGTCCACAAATTTTTGCAATCACACTGGCAGTTTTTTTATCCCTATTTCATAAAAAGTAGCAGGACGAGTATGAAGCCAATTGTGTACATCATTCCATACTCGACCGCTTCATTTTGGGAGTGTAATAATACCCAAGATTCATCACATGTGAAAATGCGTCTCCTTCTGCTGCATGGCGATCCAAAAGCCTCTGAGAGATTTCAGTCCTTATGGCCTTCTGATTTGCATTCAAAATTCGAGCAGTCGTGCGGTAATTTTTCAAATGCAGATCAAAAGGCCGTAAAGGCTGAAATCTTACAGAGGCTTTAGGATCGCCATGCAGCAGCAGATGCATTTTTTATATGTGATAAATCTTAGATACATCATTACATTCCAAAACAAAGTGATTGAATATGAAATGGCGTACGCAATTGTCTTCGTACTCGTCCTGCTATTTTTTATGAAGTAGGAATAAAAAAATTGTCAGTGTGATGGTAAAAATGTGTGGACATTAGTGGACACTATGTAGAAAAATAATTATGTAGTGATCAAATAAATATTTTTTGAACAAGTTTCATTTATATATTTGATCCACCCTCGTACATTCAGTTTCAAATTACAGTTTCAAAATTTTATCAATATTTCCAAAAAATTAACTCATAAAAAAAGTTACATAATATATAATCACAATTTAAATTATTTCACTCACCAAATCCTTCATGATATTGACGGCAATCTGTGATGTGTTTTTACTTTTAAAACACAAAGTTTCTTTGGCATCTTCTATCATTTGAGGTGCTTTTTTAGATAAAATCCTCTTGCCCTTAGGTGTAACTGGCTTTCTGTGTCAAAATATTGCTCATAATTATAATGTATATACATAATACTTCTGCATGCTATTAATACATGCAAAATATATACAGATAAAAAATAACTTACACCTTATTTATGACCGACATGGCAAAACGATAGATTCTTCTTCTTCTTTCTTAAATGGCACCTGCCCTCGGTCGAGGGTCAATTTGGATTGCCTTCTTAATAAAGAGCCACCGAGAACCGAGAAAGAATGCAGCTATCACAGCCAACCAGGCTTTTGTCTCACAATATCACGTATGCTCCGGCAATATGCTACCATGCAATATGTAAATGTTACTTGTTTCCACAGAATCCACTGCAGAGCCCGACAGATATTAATCCACACTTGCCTTCTTGCCCGCTTTCTTTGGTTAGATTTGGAGAGCACGCTTTTAGCGCTATGAGCGTGTTCCGTCCTTGTTCAACTTTCGGTAAGTAATAAAGATAGATGACGCTGTTAGCGCTGACAGCGTCTCCCCAAATCCAATCTTTGTTGGCTGCGGTCGGGAAGACGCTAGAAATGCTTCGAAGTTTGATTGACCAATCAGGACAAAAAGAGTAAAGATTTCTTTATTCTGATTGGTTAATGCAATGCTTCGAAGTATCTCTAGCGTCTTCCCGACCGCAGCCGTTATATTGCCATGTTCTTGGAGTAATAGCGCGCTAATATTTAAATAATGAGAAAGGAAAAGGCAATTAAAATTATTTTCATATTATATAAGTAATCGCATTCATAATTTCTTAAATAAATATTGCAAATTTGTAAATATAACATTAAAGTAACGCAAATAATCATATAAAAAAAGTGAAAAATGAAATTAATATTAAATGTATCTTGTATTATATAATATGTGTTATATAATGTATTATTTTTGTATTTATAATAAACAGGTAACATTTATAATTTTTATTTTATTTATAAGCAAATTGATGTAAATTTTGATTATTTAAGATTGAAGGATGTAGTGTGTATAATATGTCAAATTACAATATAAATTCTTGATCAATGATTCCAATTATATATATCAGTCTTTTTTATTAACAAGATTTAAATTTATGACTATATGTTCGATAAACATAACATCGTTTTTTTTTTTTTTTTTTTTTTTAATGTCAGCTGCCTGTATGCAGCTATTTGATACACCACATCAGTGCCTTCAGTTACGAAGCTATTCAGCATAAAACTTCCAACTAGTGTTTTTCCAACTATGTTTGTTGCAAAATTGTGGGGTGATGTGTGGTTTCTGATTTCGTATAAAGTCAGGACTGACAGTCGGCAGATCCCAGATCCCAGGTTCGAATCATTCGATCCTCATCCCCTATATGCCTCTGTGGCGTATCGTAATGCCAATAAAAAATTTGTTATCAAAAGAAAAATTAATAAAAAATCAAGCGATGCTGCAATAATTATAAATTGACCAAATAATTATGTGAATATCTCGAAATTGATATTCGTGTTAGTAGAGAAAGACGCATGCGTAAACCGCCTGTTTTGTAACAGTATACAGTATACGTGGTTGGGTGCCCGGTCATCAGCCATACAGTAATACCGCAACAATAACACGTTGAAAAAAGGTTTTTCGGTCTCACTTCCTAAGTCTATCATGACAAGGTCAACGAATTTGCCGAGCGAGAACACACAATTAGTTTAAACGCAATTCGACGATCATGGAGCAGCTAATTATCCTAATATCGATGGTGTATCAATTATATTGTCCGTTCACAAAAGTTGAGGAAAGTTTCAATCTGCAGGCTATGCATGATATCCTCTGTCACGGCTTCAATCTGACGGAGGTAATGATTAAAATATTAAATAATATCGTTGTCTATCGAATCGAGAACTCGAGTTATTCGGCAATCATTGTCCGTTTCGCTCGACTGATTGCGATCGCGAGCAAACGTAAAACGTGCAGTTATATTTATAGCATCGGACACGTGTATTTTTAAACGCACGATCAGCTGATGCCGCTCCGAATCTTTCAAGATGATATGATAGACATAAATAGACTATTTTCCAATGGTCACTTTTTTTATATGCGTCGTTACTATTATTATCTGGCAACAATGAAGGAGAGAAAGAGAGATCTATATAATTTTCAGATTGTTCCATATAATTATCTATTTAACATTACAAGAATTTGTTCGCAAATTAATATATTGTGTTTTTATGTTCGATAGTATGATCATCACGAATTTCCTGGAGTGGTACCACGTTCTTTTCTGGGGCCTATTGTAGTATCCGGTCTTGCCTCGCCACTAATAGCATGCATTAATTACCTAAAGCTCAATAAAGTTATTGCTCAATATGCAGGTAAGTAGTGTGTAATTTTAGAATATGTAATAACAATTTTTCACATTTTTATATAATATAAAGATGATGAACACCTTTCAGTAAGAGCAACATTGGGATTATTGGTGATAGGTACATTCAAATTATATAGGCACGCTTTACAGAATATCTTTGGGCTGCAGTTTACAAAATGGTTTATTGCCATAACTGTAACGCAGTATCATTTTATGTACTATCTCAGTCGCCCACTGCCAAACATAATGGCTATGCCTTTAGGTAATAAAATAAAACTTTGTTAATTAGAGTTTGTATTTATGCATTATGTTAAAACTGCAATTTATTAAGTTGCACATATAATAACATACCATATATATTTCTCTTTTTAATTGCAAATGGATCTGACATTATAGTGTTACTAGCCTTATTTGGATGGCTAAGGCAAAATTATTTGATATTTATCTGGTCATCAGCTGCAGCAATAATAATATTCAGAGCAGAACTCGCCATACTGTTGGGATTGTTCCTATTATTTGATATAGCTAGCAAGAAACTTTCTGTACAAAGGTATTTACATATTATATCAGATGCCTAATATAGCTATTAAATTACAAATAGAAGCAATTAAAACCATAAAGGAACTTTCTGCAAAACAGCATAGATTGTAAACCTTTTATTATACATATTAAATACATAAACCATCCCCAATCTTATTAAGATATAAGTTTAATAGCTTTGATTACAATTGATTAAAACTTTATATGATTAGAGAAATATTTTATTTTTTATATACGTAATGTGCATAATGATCTTTCCAAAATTATTTTGTTTATTACACAATGTTTTATAATAATTTTTAGACTGTTTAAAATCGCAGTTCCAGCTGGTATATCGTTCTTAGCACTTACTGTTGCTATAGATTCAACATTCTGGGGACGCTTAGTATGGCCAGAAGGCGAAGTATTTTATTTCAACACTATTCTTAATAAGAGCAGTGAATGGGGTGTATCCTTTTCAGATATAATAATAATAAGCTTTTTTTAAAGATCTATCTTAAATGGTTATTTTGTTCATACTATTTTGATCATTGTTTTGAATGTTGGAAAAAATTATTTTTGATCTATTGCATTACAACATGAATTATAAAATAAGAATGTTCAAGACATCATAAATTTATTTTAAATAGATATTTTTTACCGTTTAAAATATTTAAATTACAAATAGAAGCAATTAAAACCATAAAGGAACTTTCTGCAAAACAGCATAGATTGTAAACCTTTTATTATACATATTAAATACATAAACCATCCCCAATCTTATTAAGATATAAGTTTAATAGCTTTGATTACAATTGATTAAAACTTTATATGATTAGAGAAATATTTTATTTTTTATATACGTAATGTGCATAATGATCTTTCCAAAATTATTTTGTTTATTACACAATGTTTTATAATAATTTTTAGACTGTTTAAAATCGCAGTTCCAGCTGGTATATCGTTCTTAGCACTTACTGTTGCTATAGATTCAACATTCTGGGGACGCTTAGTATGGCCAGAAGGCGAAGTATTTTATTTCAACACTATTCTTAATAAGAGCAGTGAATGGGGTGTATCCTTTTCAGATATAATAATAATAAGCTTTTTTTAAAGATCTATCTTAAATGGTTATTTTGTTCATACTATTTTGATCATTGTTTTGAATGTTGGAAAAAATTATTTTTGATCTATTGCATTACAACATGAATTATAAAATAAGAATGTTCAAGACATCATAAATTTATTTTAAATAGATATTTTTTACCGTTTAAAATATTGGAAATTTTTGAACAAGCAGTTTCGGAACATAAATAAACTTAACTGATGAATAGACATCACCATTTTTGTGGTACTTTTATTCAGCGTTGCCGAGGGGTCTAGCACTTTCATACTTTCTAGTTCCTGTGGGGATGTTTTGGGATGCTAGAGTTCGTACGTTTACCGTCCCAGCTATTGTATTCGTCGCAATATTGTCATTTCTACCACATAAGGAACTGAGATTTATCATATATGTGTTTCCGTTACTAAATGTTGGTGCAGCTGTTGCTTGCCATAGAATGTAAGTATATATTCCGCCTTAAAATTACATTTAGTTAATTTTCCATCTCAGTTCTATCAGTTTGTCAAAACTAAAATATCAGTATTTATAAAATCCTAATGATAGCTTAATCTATAATCTAGCTGATTAAACTTAAAACTACAAATTCTTGTAGCTGCATATAATATAAAAACTGTTTCTTGTTGGTAATTAGATGGGAAAACAGAGCAAAAACAAAGTGGAATGGTTTTTTAGCACTGGTAATCCTGAGTCATGTTGCATTAAATATTGTATTCTCCACATTTCTGCTATATGTGGCTAATTTTAATTATCCTGGAGGTGTGGCAATTACTAGATTACATAGACTCGAGAAAAACTCGATTGAGCCAGTGCATGTACATATCGATGTATTCACTGCGCAAACCGGAGTATCAAGATTTACACAGACTAACGCTTCTTGGATGTAAGTTATGTTTACAATAATTTTATCCTCATTACGGTATCTTTTAATGGAAAAAACTATAATTATATTACAGATATTCGAAACAAGAGAATTTGACTGTCGATGATCCTGAAATGCTACAATTCACTCATCTCTTGATGGAAGCAAAAAGCAAATATTCTCCAAAAATAAAATCTTATCTTAAAACCCATAATATTATTGATTCTATCGATGCATTCTCGCATATAGCATTTAATTATAACATGATACCGCCTATTAGAGTTAAAACAAAACCTAGTATATTTATTATGAAAAGAAAATCGAATATCACATACGATCTTCATAAAGCAAAATCTTCGATTTCTATAAAGAATTCTTCAAAACAAATAGATAATATAGAAAATGTAGAATTTAACATGTCACATGAAGACAATGAAGTAAAGACAATGGAACCGATAGTTCATAATATTGTGGAGTCATTAGAAGAATTTGGAAAGTCAGAAGAAACTGATAAACAAAATTTATCGAAAGATATAGAAGAGATTAAAGAAATGATTAATAATACCGAAGAAAAAATCGGAATGATTAACAATCTAATAGAAGATAATGTGACATCTATGGAAAATATTACTACATGGAAAATTGAAGATACAAATAAATTATCACCAAATTCAAAAGATAAAAAAGAAAAAAATTTGGATTCTCAGGAAAATTTCGAAAGTGTTCCTAATATCTATGATACCAAACTTGACGAAAAAATAAAAACGGATATTGAAGAGGAAAAAATTATTAAAGAAAAACCTAAAAACGATTTAAATCTGCAACAAGAAACTCAGGGTACTAAAAAAACGGTTAAAAAAATTATCCAGGAAAAGATAAGAGAAGACAACCAAAAAAGAGAAACAAATGATAAACGAAAAAATACAGAGCTTCCAATAAAAGTGAAAAAAGGAGCTATAGCAGCAGAATGGCCAAAAAGAACGAAAATGTTACAATCCAATTTACAAGAAGCAAAGGATTTTAAAATCTTTACATATAAATCGCCATTAACAATTCAAGATCAAATTAAGATTGCAAAAGAACATGCAAAAGATGATGATAAACAGAAATTTATTAAAGCAAAAGACACTACACAGAAGACAGATAAAATCAAGATAATAAAACCAGTTAATCGAGAGCAAATCGCGGAAAACGAAGATCTAAGTAAAGAAAAAATTGTAGATGTAACAATAAAGAAAATTACAACAACACATGATAGTGTTGACACAAAATTACCTGTAACTGAGGGACAAATCGTAAAGAAAGAGGGTAAAAAAGACTTTAAACCATCAAAACCAATAAATGTAAGAGAAAGTATAAAAAATATAATAAATCAATTTAAAGAATTTGAAAAAGATTTTATATATGATAATATTGATTCAATGACATCAATGAATGATATAAGCCATGCAAATCGTATTGAGAGCGATCTACGCATAACAGAAATGGACAATAGTATTACAGATCATTCTGTGAAAAGTGAGACTCAAGTTGTGATAAAAGATGCTAGAGAAAGTTTCAAAGAAATATTAGATCAATTTAAGCATATCAAGGATGAATTAACTTTAGAGGAGGATGATCAATTTGATGAAATTGCAGCAAAATATATGGAACAGCCAATTGCTCAAACTTTATTACAGTTTAGTGAAGCTCTAAAAGGTTTAATGCAGCATAGAAAAAAGACTTTGCCCGAACATACGACCGACTTGTATGATAACCAAAATGTAAACATATCAGATATCAGAAGATGATTATATATCAGAACATCAAAGAAAACTTACGGTAGAAAAAATCATTCAAGCAGCAACAAAAGATTATGCGAAGAAGACAAAAATGGAAAATGATTATAAGACTGTTAAAAAGTCAAGAGCTGTATAAATAAAACGAAAAGCATGGAAAAACCAGATACGTTAGTGCAATTATAAATAGTCTAAAACAAGATGCTATTATGGTTTCTAATACAAAACAAGTACCTCTATATATTAAAAGTTTTAAAAATCGTATTAAAAATGTCTTTTTGCTTCTCGTAGTATCAATCTTATTTACATTATTTTAAATATATAAATTTCAAATAATGTCAATAAAAGATTGATACTATGAGAGGTACAGAAAATTTGTACAGAAAAATACTAAAAAGTAATAAAATAGTCAAGACAATTAAATATTGTTTCGTAAGTAACTTCATCAAGTGTTACTAGTGAAACAACTGTATACTTATAACTATGTAAATATGTTTCCCTGTGATATCAAAAATGTTGTATTTTTTAATGTGTGCTTACATATTACCAATATAGGAAGTATAAAATTTATTTTTCCTATGTGAGATATTTATATAATGAATTGCGAAAATGGTTTGGTGGAAAAGTACTATATAATTTTTCATATTACAGATGTATAATTAAATTTTTACTTTGCATAAAATTGTACAAATATACAAAAAAAAAAATGTATTAATTTATACATAGTAATCAAAAGAGAGATACAAATATTTTATATAGCTATTTTATAACTTCATTATTATTTTCTCTTCTTTCATCATATTTTCATTACATATATTTTTAAGTGTAATAATAGATATTTTATTTGTTCATTAACTGTAAACATTAAGTTGGTATGTGAGTTATATTATTATCAGATTTTTGCATTTAGATATTGCTTATATAAAATTTCTCGCGTTCCTCTAGCTATATTGTATCATGCTTGTATTTGTATGTAGCGAATCAGATATTAAATCATAAATGTAAATAAGTTATATAAGTTATCTGCCATATGTAATATATCATGCAATATTTACAGATGGATATTTAATTTTCATATTGGTATCTATAGAGCAATCAAGTGCCTTATTAAATCTCTTCCAATATTCGGAGTGGCGTTAAAAACATAAATGTACACATATGCATGAATATAATAACTGTATGTGTGCTTAATAATTATACCATGTATTAGTGTTTTATAAATTGAAATTGTTCAATATATTATAAAGAGAGTTTACAAATTAATTCCCAGAACACTTCTATTAAAATCTAGATATTTATTTTAGGCGACATGCGCGATTAGAAAAAGAATATTATTACAATATAATATATGTAAGATCAAAATTTTCTGAACATCTCTCTGATTCCGTAAATCGATGCGATAGTGTTACATAA
The DNA here is from genome assembly GCF_003651465.1 of Formica exsecta. NCBI lineage: Eukaryota > Metazoa > Arthropoda > Insecta > Hymenoptera > Formicidae > Formica > Formica exsecta. Next base: position 4,170,492 of record NW_021853485.1, read on the forward strand.
AAGCAAAGCTAGTGTAAAGTTAAACAATATTTTATCGCGTGTGCCGCTCTTTAAATAGACAGGAAGTCCATCGTCGCACTGCCAAAATAAATAATATGTGTTAATATAAAAATTTTTTTTATGCGGTTGTTATAAATCAAATGTTTAAAATTGCTTCAGATTATATATACCTGCATTCTAGCTTGCTTCAATTTAAAGTTCTGAAACGTTTTGCTATTGTCCTCATAGAAGAAACGTGTTTGGTTTGTGTTGAATGATCTTTGTAATAATGGAATATCGCAAAAACGTATCTAAATTGGATATATAAATCCTTTAACTTCTTATAATTTAATATCTTTTGTCACTTATATTTATTGAGTTGGTGCAAAAGAGATGGTGCTACATTTTCTCTATATATTATGTTTTTGATTTTATAAATAATATTTCAAATGTTTTTACAAAAAGTTTAAAAAAAAAAGAAAAATTACTCTTTGAAAAACTGTGTAAAATTTGTAAACTTCTCTATTTAACGAATATGCGACACATATTTTGCACTAATTTATATAAATATAAATATAGTTTATAATATAACATATATAAGATTTTTAAGATTTACATTTCTCTGAACACAAAGTTTTTAAAATGTTTTAAAACATTTATAATTTTTGATCAAATCATATGACTTGTACTGAACCAATTAATATTCAATGTGCGCGTTATATCGTATCAAAAATAATTTAATTTTCAAATTATTTGTTATACGTTACCTTTTGTACATTTCTTAGGAGCAACATATTTGAAACTCTTGATATAATAACTCCGTCCATCACATCACGATCGTTACTGAAAAATAAAATAAACAATCTTATTGTTTTACCGGTTGCTAAGAAACCAGATATACGTTCAAAAATGTAATTGCAATATTTTGTATCTGTTATTGATATAAACCTTAGCTTGCCATAATATTACAAGGAAGGACGCATTCTAAAATTTTTCACGAAAGAATTCAAATCAAAGTGGCAAATACAGCGCAAATTTCCAAGCCTCCACACATTCATACTGATATAACTTTTGACGCGTAAAAGGTTTATCTGATTGGATATCGGCTAGAGAATTTCTAGGATTTCGAAAGTTTTTTGCAACTGCAGCCAATCAGTACATCTGACGAATCTTGTCGAATGATAAATGTAATACGCCCTAAGGCGCCGACGACGTGTACGAAATGCGCATGCACTTCCTGAACAACAGTAGTAGGGAAGGGAGGTTTCAAGAATGGCCGCTCGACGCGCATGCGTACTCGCCGCGCGACGCAACAGTCATAAACAAGACTGCGTTCTGGTTGACGCTCCTCGCGTCTAATTATTGCGCCTACAGGGTTGACGGGGGTGTCTCGTGGGGGACGCAATTTCGCGATTTCGCCGCGTATTTGTTTACACGAAGCAGGATGCTTCTGACGCCGCGGCATGGCATGTCGTGATACATAAATTCAGGACACGTACTGGCATGCGGTGACGTCATCCAGATTGTTCTAGAAGAACTTCCGCGAAACAAAAATGGCGGGTGCGTAATCCATTTACACGTCGGCATTGACGGTGCCACGCGTCACACCTCTCGATTATCACCCCTTATCTTTTGATTTCTTTACATTTCAGATCTATACGCTAAGTACAACTGCACCTATTGCCAAGAGGACATTGCGGGCCTACGTGTTAAGTGCATCGAATGTCCCGAATTCGACCTTTGCTTGCAGGTGGGTCGTACATTCGAACCCTCATTCTGGATCACGTGGTATCCTCTTTCTCCCTCTGTCATCACTCGTTTCTCTTCTCGTGTTTTTTTTCTCTTTTTTTTTTTCTTTCATTTATTCCGCATTCATAACTTTTTCATATTTCTCGTGAATGATATTTTTAATTTTATCATGTTTTATACATTTTTTCTTTTATTTATTTTTTTTTTGTGTATTTTATCATCACGTTTCCCTTCCTACACCTTCCATTCTATCGCGAATCCGTGAATGAAGCTATTAATTGATGAAATGCATGTGGGTGTGTTGGTGGATATTTTGAATTGTGGCGCCAATAGAATTTTGATTATTATAATTTTAATATCCAGAAATAATATGTACACAAATGTTTTATCTGTGATTGTTCAATCGACAGTTAGTTTTGAGATTACTTACAATTCTGTAAATTACTTGTATTTTGTATTTTATATTTGTTTGTCTAAAACTATTTTAAAATTTAAAAACTTATTTTTATAAATAATAGAAATATATGGATAAAAAAAAATATATATATCAACTATGTATATTGTTTATAGTGTTTTTCTGCTGGTGCTGAAATTGGTCAACACAAAAATAATCATGCCTATCAGTTTATGGTAAGCAGTTTTGAAGAAAATTTTTTTTTATATTGCGCTATAGAAGTACCAGAATTTACTTGTGTGTATATTGATGTAGGACTCTGGTACGATTAGTATATTTAATGGACGTGGTAATTGGACAGCTAGAGAGGAACTTAGGCTTCTGGATGCTATTGAACAATTTGGATTTGGAAATTGGGAAGATATCAGTACACATATCGAAACACGCACACCAGAAGGTAATTTAATTGACTTATTTTCTGAACATCACATGAAGAATTTGATACAGAGTCAATTTTTGTAAACATAACCATTTTTTAAAAGAGACATTTTGTTTTTACAGAGGCAAAGGAAGAATACATTGCTAGATATCTCAATGGTAACATCGGAAAGCATACATGGCCACCTACAGAGAGCTATGTACCAAATCTTACGGATCAAACTAAGTCTGATCATGGTCCACTGTCGCCCGATCTTACATCCAAATTACCACCATTGGATATCACTCCGGAAGAAGCCACGCAATTGGGTTACATGCCCCAACGAGATGATTTTGAGAGGGTAATAATCAATCTTAAGGTTTGATCAATTTTTACTTGAAAAAAGTTTTGATTTGATAATCATCATTATTATGATACTTCTTCCAGGATTATAACCATGAGGCCGAATCTCTCGTTTCATCGTTATTCCTGAATCCTGCCGAGGACGATGATCTTGACATTGCACTTAAATTAGCGCAAGTTGATATGTACACCAATAATTTGAGAGAGCGAGCAAGGCGAAAACGCGTCGTAAGAGATTATCAACTTGTGTCGGCTTTCTTTGCATCATCCAGAAAAGACAAAGGAATAAAAAAGAAACATACAAAAGAAGAAAAGTACGGTTCATATAAATGTACTTTTTTCTTTACGTTTCTCTTGAAATATTTTGAAAAAATAATTACTCTTTTTTGCTCGCTCAAAACGTATTAAGTAATTCGTTTATTCGATGCAGAGAATTTAGGGACAGAATGCGTGTATTCGCACAGTTTTACACAGCACAAGAGCACGAACAGTTCCTAACAAATCTCGAGAGGGA
>NW_021853485.1:4174312-4191740 GCF_003651465.1 Formica exsecta
GAAAGAGAATTGCGCTTACGGCTCTCGGAGCTTTATCGATATCGCGAGAATGGTATCACGAGGCACGAGGAATGTGCTCATCTAGAACAGGTTCTCGCGCAAACTCAGAGGCAAAACGATACAACGGATTATTGGACAGAAAAAAAATCTGTAAGTATGAATTTCTATTTGCACAAACTTTTCATCTTATGATATAGGATGGGATGATTTTATTTTGTAATACACTTATACATACATACATATTCGTAAAAGCTAGTAAAACTCTAAAATATCATAAAAATATTACATGATATCTTGGTATATTTACTAAAAGCATGCTAAAATTGAATATATACTAATGTATGATATGTGAAATACAATTTTCACATAAAAGATAAAAATAAATAATCATATTTTTGTGTTTATTATTAACTATTATATTATTCATAGATTTTTGTGTACATTATTATGGCTACCTAAATATAATTGTATTAATGTACAAGTTTTTATATGTAAATATTTAACCCTTTTATTTGCATTTTATATATAAATATTTGGCTATAACATTTGTATTTTTATGTAATAAAACAAATTATATAGATCTCAATTTTATTATATTTTTTATTATTAATAAATATATACATTTTGTATTAAGGTTGATTTATATTGTGACATGATAAAATATTCTTCTATAATACATATTGCAACATGATAAAATATTCTTCTATAATACATATTCATTCACATTAAATTGGCAACAATATATAAAAACAAATATTTACAGATGATATTTATAGATTTCGTCATGTTACCATATAATATGAATCAATACTTAATATTGTATTTTTGTTCAAAATTATAATTGAATAATTTCAAATTAGAATTTGTATAATGGTACATGCAAAACATAATGTTATAATTTATATTGTATATATATTATTGCATACATAAATTACTACATTCTAAATTGTGATATAATGAAAAAATACTCTATATACAAAGAAAATTATGTAAAATAATTGCAATTATTTTTATACTTTGTCTTTGTCCTCTTTGTACATTTATATGTATATATAGTACAAATGAAAAAAGAAAAAATTCAGAGCCTTGACTGTATATTGTATATACTAGCTTTTGCTTCTTTTTAACTAATTCTATTGTTTGTGATGCGTGTTGCCAGGCATTTGTGAACAGATTGTATCAGTTTGCATTTCACTTAGGGCAGCAGTGGGCCGTTCACACCAATACACCGCAGCACCTCAAAAAGAAGGTAGATTTATATTCATAGAACTACATGTTATGTTTTGTGTAGAATTCAGAAATATTATTTTTATATCATCACACACATATACTATCTTCGTTTTGTGCTTATATTTTTTGAAAATTTTTATTTACTCCATAGTTTGTGTGTTTTCCTATTCAAATTATATACATTAAGAACAATAATATTGTCACAACATCTTAGATTATATTAAATTACTAAAATTCTTGACTTAACTACTTATCTATGTGTATCTTTTCATGCTTTAATAGAGAAGAAGAAAAAAGTTGCCCTTTCATCGACCGAAAATACACTATAAAGCAAGACTTGCCCAGCAACTCCACAATCAATCAAACCTATCACAATCGGACGACGATTCCAGCCAATCAGTGGGCGGAATCGGATAGCAATCCTGCTTCCAGTCAATCGATTTGCAGCCCCAGTTCTACTCAAGAAAGAAAACATTACAGTGCCGATACTGCTTGCACCCAAGAACGAAACATAGAATTGGAGGCTGCATCTCATCTTTTAACACAGCAAGAAAAATCCTTGTGTATTCAACTTGATCTAGAACCGACTGCATATTTGACGCAAAAAACGATGGTAATAGATGTAAGTATGTGGTGAATGCCAATTACATATATATAATCTTTCTTAATATTGTATGTGTAATTGTAATGTATTATCAATTAATATCGTTTCTCTAATGTTGTAGGCATATTTGGAAGGTAATAGGAGATTGAATGTTTTAACTCAGTCAGAACGGCAGAGCAAAATTCTCCATTATTTGGTAACTAACGGCTTGATTGCAGCTAATTGATTAAACAAATAAAGATTTGCGACATTATATTATTCTAAGTCATCTTTAATCTTGCAAGCTAAGTCCTAGATATAACTAGAGTTCGAGTCTGATAAATAATATGTAGGGCAGATAAGCAAAGAGAAAAAAAGAACATAAATGCTGTTGGTATTTGTTTCACAATGCTTTCACACAGCAAGATATTTCTATGCAATGTGCGGTTTATTAGATCGAATAAATAATCAGATGCGATCTATGATGTATTTAGCGTCTATGATAAATTTTGGCAATGCATTCAGAGCTGATTCTATGGTGATAAATTCTCACCAAGTGCTTAATTTCTCTGTTCTTTCTTCAGACCATATAATACTGGTTATAATACAGAGAATAATAGACAATTTAGTTAATCGCAAGAAACATTAACAGAATGTTTTGATCGAATCAATTCCTAGAATATATTTTACTTATCGTTTTCAGAATTTTATGAATGCTGTTTGAGAGAATCTCTTAACACTGCCTATGTAGAGCCATTGAACATGTTGCTCAATTAATTCTTCCATTATATTATTTCCATATACAGATAATGCTCACGAGCACTCTCTTTTCTATTTGTTTTAAATGTCAAATGACAACAATTTTTTTTTAATTGCAAATAAAAAAATTTTTTAATCATTGAATAGATTATATATAATTACATACAAATTATATAATTATGCCTTAATTCTATTTCATTATTATTATTATTATTATTATCATTATTTGGATAATATATATCATATATATCACATATATATCACAGTAAAAATATTAGTATACATATTGGATTAATCACAATTAATGATGTGATATATAAAAAGAACTTTTTTATTTCACAAAAAGCTTAAAGTAATAAATTGATTAATTCGTATAATTCATATAATTAAAATATTATTATAATATACATTTTTTATGTATGGTTTGAAAATTACATGTAAAGCATAGTTGTATAATTACCTGCAATTATATATGTAATCTATTCGGCGATTGACGATTGAAAAATTCTTTTACTTGTTAAAAAAAAATTTCTTATTGATGAAGAATGGTACAAATACTATAACATATGGAACATCGATAATATAGAATGCATGATATTAAATAATTTATCTGTCACTTTGTGTGGCATTTGTATATATGATGAAAGAGTGATACTTTCTTAGTGATAATATATTGTAAAGCACAAAGAATTATACAATTCCATGGTATATGAAATGACATCATTATCATTAAAATTTAAAACTAAATTCGCAATATATAGCAAAGAAAAAAAAAAACATTTAAAAGAGAGATTTGAGAGCATAATTATTTTCCGCCACTTTTAGTATAGAAACCAAAATGTACGAAAATGTTCCTTCAAGAATGATTATCACTTAATTACATGTAGGCATATGCTAAATTTTGCAATATACACCAAAATTGTCTCCATAAGAAGCCATTCATTGAAATATTTCTTCTAAGCGATATATGCAATGGATATCTTCACATAAATCACATATAATCAAAAGTTATTTTAACCTAACAGATTTAAAATATTATTAGGAAAATTTTGAAAGATGAAAATCCTGATATGAAACCGTCGAAATCGTGATAGATTTTGAATAGAAAACGATTAAAATTTAAGAATCAGAAAATTGGCATTTTGCATACTCAAGCAAAATATATGTTAATGGCTTCCATGAATCAAATTCTTTTTGATGACATTGAAATGTAAATATCCAATGAGATTTCCATCATATTTGTCCGCTTCGTATAATAATATCGATTAAATATAGTTTTTTTAAATAAAATTCATTAATTAAATGTTAAACCTTTATAAATAATATATTTTTATCGTATTTTATCAACATATACTTTGTTGCAGTTATTAATTATCGATATAATTTAAATGTGTAAAATGTAAATAATTTATGTGTATATATTTAGTAATTCATCGATCGCGCGATATTATGATACGAAACAAATAAACTTAGTTTGCATATTTAGAGAAATTTCTCGTCGAATATGTATATACAAAGTGCCAAAAGTTCCTGACGCTATTCAAATCGTCTATAGTTGCGTCTACTATTAGAAAAGGTAATATATATCTATGATGTATCAGTGTATTGATTGGCAAGATAGGAACATGCGTTTCTTTTTTACATGCATTTTTGTAAGTTCATTTCACATGTGTCGTTTGCAATTTCGAAATGACAAATTTTCACGAGCAAAGAATGTGCATCAAGTTTTGCTTCAAAGAAGGAAAACTTGCCTCGGCAAGAAGGCTACAGAAACTCATAAAATGCTTAAACAAGCATTGTGTAAAACTTGATGAACGCTTTGTTCGTGAAAATCTGCCATTTCAAAATGGCAAATGATATGTGTGATATACTTATGAAAATGCACATAACAAAGAAACGTATTCACATCACCTTGTTAGCCGGTACACTAATGTCTGATAGTCTGATGACTGCATTGATGCATTATAGATGAATGATGAATGCTGTTTTTCCTAGCGGCAGATGCCGATACTACAAGCGGTTTGAGCTGTGGAACGTCGGGAACTTTTGGAACCTCTTTTCTCGGATATGTTTATTATTCCTCTTGAAGATATACAAATTTTTCTATTTTCTATTATTCTGTATTACATCATATTTGCATCTTATTTCTTCTTATCCCAAATCTTTACAACATTCACCCATCACTTCTACACATACCCATTTAGCACAGAACGTTGTAACAACATTGCAGCAACATTGTAACAACATTGCGGCAATGTTGCAAATGTTGCTGCAATGTTCTGTGCTGTATGGGTATATTCGTACTTCCTTGTTTCATTGAACATGATAATATGTATATAGATTTAAATACATGATAAAGTGTATAAGTTTTAATGCTGTAGATATAAAAAGAGCCTATGTATCTGTACATAATGACACGCATAAAAAGACCTACTCAGGTTTAAGTAGATAGACAAAGTCTATTTCCAGATCTTTCATCGAGAGAAGCATTCACACGTATAATTTGCGATGCACGACGTTTATATTTTGTATAGATAATAAACAAATACCTCCTTTCGTTTACCCGATTGTTTGGCGATGCGTATTTAATTATATTAATGACTGCTTCCTCTCACAAACATACATATAATCGAGATCAATGATTAAAAATCTCGTCCTTGCGATATGTGTATAAAAACGTCGATATATTTTAGTCTTACATCATGCGTCAATACATCGAAATTCCAAAATAATTCTCACATAAATAATTGTAGTCGGATAAATAATGACACATGGATATAAAGTACAGCTCCAGTCACAATAATTTATCTATATAACATTTGACACGAGTGTTATTATTATATGCATTATTTTCTCAATATAAAGCAACAAAACAATTATACAACATTACAGATTATAATGTACTCCGACATGGATATTCATCGAATGTGCAAAATAAATTGTGCGATATTTTCGTTTAAAAAACGTATATAATTTGTATGCAGCGCTGTACCTTTATATTTTTCATTGATTTCTTAGAAACAAATGCAGTTAATATTGATGATGACGGCAGAATTATGCAGAGACAATTTCATGCAAAATGATAATTATGTGCTATAATTACTTAATAGAAAATTATTTTGTTTACTCCTAAACGCGTGTTACTCCTAATCGAGAGTTTACCAAGATCACGATTGATTAATAGCTGTCATAGAAGTTTATTATGGACGATTTGCAACTTTTTTCTAATACAACAACAAAAATAGATAAGAATACTGAAAAATCATAAAATTTCCAAATACGGAAAATGAGATGAAAAAAATAGAATGAATATTTTCTGATACCACAAAGTGCATATACACAAGTAAATGAAATTCTAATTAAAAATCATTATCCCGAAAAGTCGATATAGAGAAATGTTCTGAGAAACAATTTTTTTCTAAAATATTCGAGAAAATTTTCATCATCAATTTTTGGTAATAAGCTTTTTGTCGAAATGTCAATAAATTATTCACTTAATATATAGCTAAAGTACTGAAAAATTATTAATTTTATAATTGGATTTTACCATGATATCGTATATAATTATTTCCTTTTACCCAAAATTATTATGTATATATAAAATAATTTGTATCAAGTTATATAATAAGAAAAAGAATTATTTTAGATACTTGAAAAAGAATTATTTTTAAATACTCTCTTCGTGTAAATTTCTTTCAGTATGCAAATATTATATAATTATTCAATGGAATATTTTGTAAAAAAAAGTGTACAGACATTAAAAATGAAGAATAGGTTTAGATACTTTTTTAAATAGTCTGCTTCATGCAAATGCGACTGGAGATTGCACTCGCGGATAATAAATTTTAAATTCCGAAAAAAAAGATCCGTTCTTTTTGACACTTAAGTCGAGTTTCGAATTATACATATAAATTGGAAATAGCGAAAATACGTGTTAGCTGGATAGCTTTTTCTACCTAAGAAGCGTATCTAAGAACAACAATGGGATTTTATTAATCATTCTTTGTCGTTGAGCTCTCCACCTTTATTGCGAGAAAAGAAAAATGAAGACCACAACGTGTCTCATTAAAGCCGACGACGCATAGTTTTCTACGACAAGTACGAAGGTGAAGTCGCGAGCCGATGACGAGAGGGATTTCATGGAATAAATCGGTATCTTTTCCATCCTTCCACTCTCGCGGCTGTGCAACGTATATAAAGTCGAATGACGGGAATATATCCGTACACAATTACATCCGATTGCGAATAATACGTCTTAGGTGAGCATTTATTATACAACAATTACGACGCGATGTTCTCTTAAGAATTGGAAGTAGTCATATGAATGGATCAACTGTCAAATAATTTTTCAACTTTCGAATTCTTGTTACCAAAAATATAGTAGAATATGTGTGTAAATATATTATATTAGAATAGAATTCTATTAGCAAAACAGAGAGCTGTCATAAAGGAAAAAGGATTATTTTACTTTTAGTTCAATATACGTTATTGCGGAGTTTTAATTTCTACTTCTAAAATGACCTCGTATTTGAAAAATTACATTTTGGAGTAGATTATTTACTGCATAATTACGTCCAATTCGGATACAAATGTCACGCGATTATTTAATACATCTCCGAGCGATTTCTTCCGATTCATTGTGCATCGCGTTATGCATATTACGTGTTTTATGAATCAATATAATTGATGCCACATTTGATTTTCGAAGACGCGCCGAATCAAACTTAGAATAAAATTCTATTTTTTAATTGAAAAGTGAATACACCTCATTGATATTCATCAAATATTTCGAAGGAAAATGTGTAATAAATGTTAATATAATAAATATAAGTATAAGTATATAAGTATAATAAATTAATTTTAACTTTTTTAATTAAAAATTGATTTTTTCTCCAATTTTAATTAAAAGTTATTTTCTCTCTTAATTTGCTCAGAGACAGACATTATAATAAATTATGATATATATATTAGCTACTGTCTATATGTCTATTAATTATTAACATTTTACAAGACTACTCTGTTGTATATTTCTTGCGAATTGAGATGCGTGCACGTGTATTATAGATTTTTTAATATTCCGATACCATAACTGCGATACAAAAATAGTTTTTTTAAACTTTTGTCGAATAAAAATTTTATTAAACACGTGTCTAATTAAATTTTTTTTGTAGCCATGAAGTTTATACTGGTATGTTTGTTCGCTATTAGCGCTACAGTCTATGTAAATGGTCGGCCGGAAGAACATTATAACGACAAATTTGACAATGTAGATATAGACCAAATTCTACAAAATGATCGATTATTGAAGCGATACATAGACTGTTTGCTGGACAAGCCCAATGTCCGATGCCCTGCTGAAGCTGTTGAATTAAAAAGCGAGTATTATGCATATATATTATACATGACAGAGAATTGCAATTATATAACGCAGCGCGTCTAGATAAGAATATCCATTTCACTAAATAAAATTAAATTGTCAAATTATATTAATTTACTCAATGTAGTTCAAATTTTTTAAATGAACTACTCATAAAAATTAAATATTTTTTATCATCTATTTTCATCAAGTAACGTGCAGAAAATGAGAATACATATCGAAAAGTAAGGCCCTTAAATGCGTTAAATCGTAATAACTCTTTTTAAAAATTTATCTTATCTAGCAAAACATAGAAAAAAAAAATTTGATAACATTAAGACAATATTAAGTTAAAACAAGTGACGATCCATTTACTTTGTTAGTTTGCAATAGAAGACCTTGTATTTCTTAGAGAAGCAAAGAACTTTGTAACTTGTAATGTGCGCATAAGACATGTGAGATATGTTAATAGAATTCTACTTGCGAAATATGGAAATTTATCTTTTTGTCGATCTTATGAAATACGTGTTTCCTCAGCATGAATTTAATTGATTGCTAAATAATGCAAGTCTTAATGGAAATTCAATCCGTTTAAAAGTATATTCTTAATAATGTAAACTAGTATCTTTAGCGATTATTCGTTCGTTTCAATATACGATACGACGAAATTAATTTTGATGCTTTCAAATCGACGTTAAAATACCGATATATTTTTAATATTGTTAAATCAATAATAATCATTTAATTCCTATTGCAGAAGTCTTATCTGAAGCATTAGAAACTGAATGTGCGAAGTGCTCGGATCGACAGAACGAAATTGCGAAAAAGGCGACAGAATTTTTAATAAATAACAAAAGAGATATGTGGAACGAACTGAAGGCTAAGTACGATCCGGAAAATAAATACGCGAAGAAATATGAAGATCGAGCCTTAAAGAAAGAGACAGTCTGAACAGAAATCAAAGAGAAGAGAAATGGAGGAATATATAAATAATATATGTGCAACGCTAATTGCCTTATCGTCCTTCTAGGCGCAACTTGATCCAATTAATATGTAACATGCGTATTCGCTGCATGCAAATAAATTATCAGTCGTAATATATATGCGTCATACATAATATATTCCGCGTGACTCAATCGCAGAATCCTCTTAGCGTTTTTCATATTTGAATCTTGGTCGTATATCTTTACACACGTGGAAGAGATTTCAATGTAAAAACAGTTGTCATCGAGTGGAAGATTCCCGCCTAAGGCAAAAAATGTCTTCCGACAAACGCTAATTCCATCGCGTGACTAGAAAAACGGTTACAAATCAACTTTTTATTATCGATAAATCTCTCCATCCTTGTTCAAATATTACTACACAGTTGTTTTAGAGATATATACTGTTGAAAAGTTTATAAGTAGTTATATGCACTCATTAAAAAATATGATGGAATCAACATTTATCGGAAGAAACTTTTTATCTCATGTAGGAATCTTCCGCTCGATGATGGTTGTCTTTACATTAAAGTCTCTTCCATGTATATAAAGTATTATCTATTTAATTATATGTCAAGATTCATGGCTAATAATAGAAATATATATTTATCTAAGGATGCACAGCCTGTTTACAAAAAGAAAGTACTCGGGCCCCGTATCAAGCGAGCAAAGCGCATTCGTGAGATCGTATTAATCCCTATCTATATTAATATTTCTCTATCGGAACATCTGTATCGTCGTCTGTCGTCTCGCCGATGTCGGTGCAGGCATAGCAGAATTCGCCGACGTCTTTCCAACACTCGGAGCAATGGACGAAGGAACACCCCGGTGTCGTACATCTGCGAAATTGCGGACCTTTTCTCGATTCCGCTTCGCCGCAAACGAGACACTTGAGACGCGCCCGGGCGAATAACGCTAGCCAACCGCAGAGCATTGGCCAACGCAGTCTCACAGCGATCCATGGATCCATGTCGTATTCTAGCTGACGAGTCCTGACCAGAGCTCTAATTTTGGCTCGCATAAATCTAGCATCAAAAACAGATTTAATATGTATATATATATATATATTCAAAGATATATTCTTAAGCACTTTTTTCTTGTAAAAGGAACTATCTTGGACTATTCAATCGGCATCCGATTTTATTCCGGAAGCACCGCTTTTGTTGCTCGAAATAGTCGAAGAGAATTCGGAGCTATCGCAGTCGCGTCTATTCCGAATCTTAACTCGCGTGACACTTGAGATGCCGTATCTTTACCTGGCGTGTCCAAGTCTACGTCGCAGGCTTTCGTTATAGAGATACAGCACGCGCCTCTTCTCGCGCTTTCTATAGAAGAACGAGCAGATTACGCGCCGCAGACGCTGGGTGTAAGCGGCAGTGAATAGCAATAGCCAAATGCCGAGATAGGTCAAATAGATCTTGAGGATCATGCGATCCGGTACTCTGCTGGGCCTCGGTAAACATGCGCTATTGGACACCACGGTTTTCACTCGTCTCTTTACATTGAATCCACGAATAACGCGACGTATCAGCGAAGCTATCACTCCGATTCCGCGAACCTCCAAAACTATGTCATGATGACCCGCCTAGGAGAAATTAAAATTAAAGTTTAAAAAATCAGAACAGAAAAAATAAATTATATTATATAACGCTTTAGGAAAAATCTAGTGTTAATTTCTATCCATTTTGCATATGCTACCCGATTGCTTAAAGACCCCTGATCCTGCCGCTGTAACTGTATTGAATTATGATATCGAAAGAGAAAAACCATACGAATTTGTTATACTACATATCAAAATAAATTAATTAAGATTCTTTTGCATAAGATCCGTAGATGAAAGATAAACGATAAACTCGTAGGATTTGTGGTAGACACGCTTTGAAAAAATCTCTGGATTGAATTCGAAAAATCTGAAAATTGCGAGAATGGTTAAATCGAACAATGTAAACTAAGAACCTGAGTATATTCCATATAAGTGTGTCTTCTGACCAAATCGAGCACCTCGAAAAACAGTCTGTCGAGCAATATAAACGTCGTCACGGTGATCGTTTCGAGTATCAACTTCACCGTTTGACCGGTCAAATTCACTCGCTCGATCTTGCTCGGACGCAGGCTATACGGATCCACGAACTTCGATCTCTCAATCTTCTTCAAGGGAAGCAGGACCAAACTGCCGCGTGCCTTCCGTCTTGCGTCAATTTTTCGAAAGTACGAAGTTACGTACACATTATCGTGCTCGATCTCGTTGAGATATTTATCGTGGTATGTCTGAGCGTTCATGATGATTCTCAAGAAAACGAAGGACAAGCATCTGGATTATTATGTGAAATATATTTTGTCCTTACATAAACAAATCTTGCCGGAAACAATTTTGTATCTAAAGAAACAATTGTACGATTCCGTTAAAAAAGAAGATAAATAACAAAAACTTTATACAACATAGATTACACACACACACACACACACTTTGATCTTGACATGTGTTGCAAAGAATCTATTTGTAAGTAATATGCGCGTGGAATTAGACGGCGCTCTCCTACAGTTCCTAAAATATTTTATATATTCCCCCAATGTGTAATAAAAATTACTGAACTTTAAAATATCTCAAAAACTATGAGAAAATACCGGCTTTTATTCCAAATGTTACTTAAGAATGAATTCTCTGTAACATACATATATGTCGAAGTCAAGGTATAATTCGTATTGTGTAAGTTTTTATAAAGAATTACCAAAAAGAGTGATCTTCATTAAACCAGGCAAAATCTTTTTTTCTAATTTCGCTTTAAAAAGAATTACAACTAAAAGTTTGAATTTAGATTCATCTCGCCGTAGTTTCGCCGTACCTCTTGATAATCATCATCACCGATTCCAAAATCTTCCTGCGTGAGTTGAATTCGTGCATCACGGCCTGAGCAGCATCCGTGGCGTCATGAAGATCAAGGATTACTGGCATCTTCTTCATTTTGTACTGCAGTTTTGCCTCCTTCAGACTCTTGCTGAATGTATCCCTGGCTCCTTCGCAAAGAGGCGACAGTGTCTCGCGAAAACACCGCGAAAAAAAATGTCACAATACGTTATATAATTTCTAAACTTTTATCAATGGGCAATTGAATGACATTTATTCACTTTTTAAAGCAACATAGCCTTCGCCGATGCCGGAGTCCACTTTCCCCTCGGGATCGCAGATGTTAGAGCCACCGAGTGCCTGCACCAGGTTGCACACAAAGGTGAGCTTCATCGGCCAGCACAGCAGCCAGGCCGCGAAGACTGTCACCGTGTCATAACACTTGTCGTAAGCGTCGCCAAACATATCTCTAAAAAATCGCACATCAATTTTATTAAAATTAATGCAAGGTAAAAATATAAAAAAAACGTCAAATCGAAAAAAAAAGAAAGAAATGTGTTTAATCCGAATCAATAAAGCAATATTCTGTATGTTCACAATCTAAAGAATTTAATAACGATAATATTTCTGCTGCGGACAATTACAAAGAATCGAGTAGATGCACGCCACCCTTGTAATTCAAAAATATTTTTCTCGAAAATTACGCAATCGATTATAAGAATTTATTCTACGTATTCTGTCTTCAATCGGTTTTCACGAATCATCACTGGTATTGTACCGTAATTGGTATCATTAATACTATTTATTGAATCTGTGTAGAATTGTCAATTCTTTGGCATTTAAACTGAACACACAAAGACTTCTCGAATACTTTGACTGACGATTGTCTCGATGTTATTTAGATTAATTCTATATGAGAAAAGAGAAAGAATGCCTCGCCTGCATCGCTCGGCACCGCGGCTAAGCTGTTCTTCACATCGCGTCTCGATCTTCTTCTTGTACTTTGCCTCGTAAACATCCGCCTCAGACTTTGCCTTCGCCATCTCTTTCTCATGTTTCTCCTCGATCTCGTCACTTCGTTTCGTATCGTCCTGAAGCTCGTCCAGATAGTCATTCTCTTCTTTCAACCTCCTCATCTCCTCTTCCCCTTCGATTTCCTCGACTATCGGACCCATCAAATCCCTCACCGAAGATAAAGTATCTTTCAATTCGCTCGCATCCGCTTGCATGGCGAGCACCGCCTACGTATCATTGGACGTATAGTCATTTTCGCGCAAAATTGTCATTTGCGTATAAACAATTGTGTTTCTTTTAAAATATAAATTGCGCTTATTACAATATATTGTATTATTTTAATGAGTGGATGTATTCATATATTTACCTGCTGGAAAGGCTTAAACATGAGATCAAAACGCGTTTGGGTGAGATTGTACGTCAACTGCGTCGTACAAGCAAAAGTTCTCATCACCTCTTTGCCATTATACATTAAATTGAATATCGGTCCTGCAATTAGGTATCCTAGGACAAACGCCCTTAAAACGTTACGGCCGGATCGACCGAGGAAGGTCGGGATTGTCAAAAGGCAGATACATCTCACCTATTTGAAGCAATAACTTTAATGCCGATCATTCTTTAAGCTTTTATATCAATAACGAATGACAAAGTTTATCGTTAAACATTTTATATATCCTCGTATGCTTAATCGAGAAGATTAACGTTACACATGACGTTTTGCCATCACATTACGAATGCAATTGATAGATTCTTTCATCAAATTAATTTATTCTCGGCAGAAATATCGAAAGACATTATTTGACGAAATCATATATAAATTGCTTATTATTTGTTATATCGTGTCATTATTAGCAACGGCTACATTAAATGAATAGGCTTTATATAGAATTCATGCTGTGTGCCTAATAATAAAGATACACAATATATGATCGATACAGTAATACAACCGTAAATTTTTGAGAAGAAAAATATCTCTCGCGCAATAAGAAAGAATCATTATTATTACCTGAACTGCGATAAAATCAAAGTAAAACGATATGAGAAAATATCTCCGCGAAGAACGTAAAATCGAGTGAAGTAAGAAAAAGAGATTACCTGTATCGATGATGCGCATCCTATTGATAACATCACAACGAGGATGGCTCCCAGAGAGATGCTGGTATACGCGTCAAACTGTAGATCGACGATTATGCCCTCGTATAGCACGACAGCTGCAAGAAATCCGAAGAGAAATCCGATGAAGGCCCTCGCTTTTCGATGAGTGCCGATCGGATCGTAGCAAATGTGAAACAGGGTCGGGCATTTTTTCAGATAATATTTCAGAAAATCCCTCCGCGTTCTCTCGATCAGACGGCCGCAGCGATTAATCCGCTCCAAGCCGGGCATTTCCTCTCTTTTTGCGAAATTGAAAATCCTCGCTGATAAGCTACTTTGTAGCGGATTATGAAATGCGAAACTTTTGAGTTGGTCTCTGAAATGAGACAAATGTCGAATGTAGAGTCGATTTTAGTTGCGAATTTTCTAAACTCTCGTATACTATGAGATACGCATTGGGAATGTAGATATATTCATCAATCGTTTTAATTATCGATCGTTACGTATCCGTTAATTTAGAATTTTTATCAAAGTATGGATGAAAAAAAAAAGGTTTAGAATCTTTCAAATTAAGCAAAAATTAATACATTTTATTCACGAGAGACTATGATTGCGTAATTCAAATATATGTAATGATTATTATTGTCAAGACCATAATAGCGATTATATAAGAAGATTTATATCAACATTTAGATACGATATATGGCGAAGCATGATACGGCAATACAATTACTAGCACTTTATAACAAGGACGAAATACATTTGTCGGCGAAGAATTTAAATTTACAAATTAAAGAAGTCTTCTTACGGAAATAGATAACGAGAGACACTGAAACAATCATATCCTTTACGCAAGCTACTTATCTAAAAGTCGAGGTCACGTAATACATCGCCTATGGAATACTTGAAAAGAGTTGAGGTACAAGAATTTTTTCCACGTAAGGCATATAAATTCCTTTCTTGCTTGCTACGCAACTTATCTGCTTATTCATATATACATGTTTTTGTGTACTTGACACGAATACAATGATCGTTGTATCATTATTCAACGGGACGGTGTTAATCTTTTACATTCATGATATTATCAATATATACAATATTATTTAATACAATTATTACATTTTACCGTCAAACATCTCTTAACATTTGCAATAATTTATTTTTATTTTAATATATAAGAAATATTTTTCTCTACATATATGTTAATAAGTCTTTTTATATCAAATTTAACGATAATTAATATTACTTTGCGATGCAAAAATTAAAAAATAATTATTTGCGTTTTGATAACATATACAAAGTCTGTAATATATATCAAATTTTTAATATTACCCATATACAATAATAATAACCTATAATAATCTGAATAACAATATTAAAACAGCTTTGGTCATATTAGTAATTCGTAATAAAAAAAATTTTAGCATGGGAATTTCTACGTTCAGAGTACAGTCTGCTGTTCGACACAGGAAACGACTACGTCGCGCATGTTTTTCTCGATAAATTATGGCGAGGATATGTGCACGAGGATGATTTCGTGCGACTAACGAACCGTGTCCAAGTCTTCCTTATAAGACATTGGAACTAATGAGGCTTCATGAACAGTGAATCGGGAGCAACGCATCAATCTCGTTCGCCACGATGAGGTATCTAGTCGTCGCTCTTATCATTGCGTGCGCCCTTTCGTCCTCCGTCGTTCACGCAGAGGAGGTGCAGTATACTACGAAATACGACAATATAGATGTGGATGCTGTGATAAATAGCGAGAGGCTGTTGAATGGATACGTGGGTTGTCTGCTCGATCGGACTCCCTGCACCCCAGATGCGGCGGAACTCAAAAGTAGGTGTTTTGCGCGAAGAGCGTTTTCCTATAATCTTCTCCTCTATAAACCTGGCTATAATCGTTTAAATTGCGAATAGCGTAATATAATCGAGACTTTTTTTTAATATTCTTAGAGCAGATATCTTTGCACTCTGGATATAGAAATTTTCATATTAATTTTTTCATTGCAGCTTATTAAAAATATGGATAAGATTATTTTAATATTTTTATTCAGATTATTCTAGATTTTATTACTGTAGATAAAATTAAAAATTTTATATATTATATTATATGATAGACTTTGTATGTGCTAGAAAAAGAATGCGCAGATAATTATTTTTTATTCTTTGCATCGAGAATTTTTGCCGTAATAATTCTGATTAAATTTAAAAAATAGAAAGACTTATAATATATTTAGAAAAATATTTCTTATATTAAAATGAAAAGAATTTATTGAAGATGTTAAAAAACGAGAAGAGAGAGAGATGTAAAAAATAAAATGTGATAATTGCATTATATAATATGCACTTCCTTAAAGAAAATCTGCCGGACGCGTTGGAGCATGACTGCGCCGGATGCAGCGAGATGCAAAAGAACGCGGCCGACAAAATCTCTCATCATCTGATCGACAACAAGCCGGACGACTGGAAACTTTTGGAGGACAAGTATGATCCTACTGGAGCATATAGACGGCGTTATTTAGAGAACAAGTCTCATGAAGGAGACAGATTGGATTGAAATCGTTTCCTCGCGTCGTAAGGACCGTGATCTTTAATGCCGACCACGGCTATCCTCTGGACTTGATTGTTTATCGTAATCCTTGTCACACAACAGTTCCACTTTATATAACGATCGCGAAAGATCCAATCTTTTGCGTTACATCACCTTTCAGCAGTTTCCCTATAACACAAAAAAATCATTAAAAAGATATCCAGTTTTTACATTTCTTGCATTTTTTAGATTTTCCAATCAAAACACGTACAAGTTTATATATATATGGATAAATATATTTCTACTTTACTATTTGTATACTTGCTATAAATATTCAATTGAATAACGGTAATCCTATAATACTTCATAAATAACGAAAAATCTTTTTATGACCTCTTTTATCTACATTATTTAGTTAAATCACCAATGCGTGTATAAATAATTTATTAGAATGTATTATTATTTCGATATTGACAATATATGGGCAAGGATTCGCCAATATGTTTCTCATGCAGATTTATTAATTCATAAAACTATCGTAATATTAGAATACTACATAGAGAATATAGAGAAAAAAAAACTGACGCTTATTAGTGACTATTATTTTTAGTGACGCGCAATATTAAATAATTTATTATAATTGATTTTCTGTAATTTTGCACCTATATATGTATAGAGATAGATATAAAGACCAATTTAGACATAATTGTTCTTGCATCACGAGAAAAAAAAGATTTTTGCGATGTTGGCATATATATATATATATACAATATAGTAAATAAAAAGAAAACAGAAAAGAAAAAATAGATGTTTATTAAATGTGTATATATATGTATATATATAATACACATATATAAATTTTAGTGATTATATTATTTGTCATTTTGCGCGATTTGTTTCCTCTCTTTGCTATCTGCTCGTTTATAAACTTATAATTTTACTTTGTTAAAAAGGAGAACAAGTTTTTATGTTATTTACTTATTATATTTCATATATTAAAATAATTTTTAAAATATTTTTTACCGACTACATA
>NW_021853485.1:4192354-4217365 GCF_003651465.1 Formica exsecta
TATATATATATAGAATAGCTCATTCACCGACGAGGTACTGTGTATGTCACTTCTTTATCGACTGTTGTACAATAAATACTGACATCCACCAGCAGATTACGCTTCGCAATTGCATTTTAGTCGATAAGAAAATTACACTTTATTTTTTTTAACGGCTCTTTTCGTCCTCTTCTATGCATAAAGATAAGCATATAAACTATTCGAGCTAGACATGGTAACGCAACAAAAAAGGTAGCGAAACTTAACAGACTCTTCTTTTTCTCTCAAAAGTAGAAAGAGCAAAGCTTTGAGCAAACGTTCAACGCATAACCTACACGCATTAGAAAAGGATTAGCTAGCCGTTAACTCTGTTCCCTTTGAACGGATACTTTACGCTTGCGGTGGAAATTGAAAAAGGGTAATCTACACTTCGAATATATATATTTATGATTGTGACTTACGAACAATTTCGATTATATGACAACATTGCAACAAAAAACCTTCTGGGGATACGCAAGATTGCTCGCAGTTGGCATCCCTTGTTTCGGGAACCGAGCGAAATTAGGCGACCTACGATCCACGTATCGGGTTGATCGGCGTGAAATTATTGTCACGTAGTTCAAATTTTTCACGCAAAATATCGAGTATTTAAATTTAATCGCGTCGTCCATAACGGACATCGAGCGTGACGTGGGAATATGCAACGCGGACGATCGCCGTGTTTCACGGAATTTATCCGTTCAACGTTTGCATCGCGAGTGTCGGAACTGTCGAAGTGAAGAGTGTAAAGTATCCGTGGATTACCGGTACCGCGTTTTAATTCGATCCGCGAGTGAATAAATATGGAAAGAGAGAAGCGAAGACTCGGACGGGGTGGCACTGTCCGGATCGCCGCAATTCAGTCCGTTTTTCGCGCGATCGTAATTAGCCGATGTGTTGTGATTAAGTGATTGTCGAAATGTGAATATTTGAAGCAACAACCGATGTAATCCAACGCTGTCGAACATTCGTCTGTTGGAAAAGAATAGCGAGCTGCCGTCGAGTACTTTTGTCCTTTTCCCTCGAGCGGATACTTTTTACTTAAGACGCAGATTGAATAGAAATCATCTATTTCATCTCATGTACTGTGAGAAATTGATAAAGGTATTTATCTTTGTATTTTGACCTCTCCCCTTACATACAATCTTTTTCTCCTTGATTGGTTTCACGAAACATGTAGTCCTTGTCATAATTATAATATCATACATGTTATTTACGCTAATGGAGATAATTATTATTGCGATAATTTTCCTCGCAATAGATTAGATTATTATAGCTATCGTTGTAATTATAGGTAAGAAAGATTTAGGTCAAACCAATCTGGCCCGTTCGAGGTACGTTCATAGGATGACGACGCGCCAAGCAGGGTTATATATATGCTTAATCGTTCGGAAAGACTTCCTCATGCTACCAACAAAAACGCGACATGAAGGACGACCGAGATCTCTCCGACGATCTTTTCTGTATAGTCTCGGATTACCAAAAATATCTCATAGCTCAGATATTCGGCGTTTAACGCGGGTGGTCATCATACTAGGGCAACCCTTCGCGAGATTCTCGGAAGCTCGAGGGATCTGAGTAAAAAAAGAAGGGTCGCGTAGTAATAAACCCGTGGCTATCTAGCTACGAAAGGAACACGTGTGGGATTTGGATTATTCCCGGAGAAAGGGAAGGAAAATATCGAAGTTTCGAATGGTCTTGCGAGGCGAAGAAAAACGAGGATAGAGGCGATTGTCAGCCGAAGAGGAGCGATGTGTGATTATAATAAGATCTTGGCGAGGCACAAAGAGCCGAGTGACGTGCAATCGCCATGCAATTTATTAACGGAACGTCGTTCTCAGGAGACCGAATCGATGGAAGCAAGCGCGCGACTCGACAATTACTCGAAAATTACACACCGATCTCTCTCCGGTCCGGAGCGACGTCAGCAGCTTCCTACGAAAGCTCGAAAACGATCTGGATCGAGAGAAGGAGAGCGAGCAGCCGCTCTCGCGATTTGATCCACTATGCACGTGTCGCGCGCGCACGTACACATTTATCATGCACGCACACATATATCTCTATGCGTGCTCGAGACAGAGAGAGAGAGAGAGAGAGAGAGTCTGCACACCTTCCCGCACGGTAACAGGCAGGCTATCGTGGTTATTAAGGAAACAGACGAAGGAACGAAACGAAGGAACAAGCGCGTTGGGTGGTCTTGCCCCGCTGTTTATGGGGCACTGCATCTGCTGGCCCCGTATAACCCTCTGCGAGCGAGCGCGACCTGTGTGGTCCCACCTTACGTCCGACTTTACATTCGATTCACTACTTGCTAATGGTAGCTGCATTAGCATTAGGTTGCCCGCCTGTCTCTCTCTCTCTCTCTCCCTCTCTCTCTCTCTTTCTTCGCATGATATGCCGCGACGAAACGAAACCTGCTGTTGTGCAATTTTTCGTCGCCGGCGACGAGTACCGAGGCCGACCATCCGTTCGTCCGCTCCGCTTTCGCGATCGAGATGGAAATCGAGATCGGGATCGAGGTCGGATGCCCGGTCCGGTAGCCTTTGGTATTCGCGGAGCGTGCGTCCTCGTGTTGGCGCTTACCACGTGCCGTGGATTCGGCAAATTTCAGAGCGAGCGAGCGCGAGAGACATTTGTCAAATAAAATCGAGAGCGAGATTACACAGTCTCAAAGTACTTTCCTTTTTTTATTGAAATAATTTCTTATCTTTTTTTTTATTGATATAAATATTTGAAATTGATTTTTCGAAATATTTTCTTCCCCTAGCAATAAAAGTTCTTCAATCTCCTTAAAAAAAAGAAAATATCGGGAAACGTCGAATAACAGCGACATTGTTGATAACTATAATACGAATCGTTCACTTCTCGTTCAAATATTTAACGAGCCACCTTAATTAATGACAATTATATGGCTCTTTAATACAGAATCCCGTGGACGAGAATCTCTCCGTCCCAATATCTTCATTCATTCGGAGAATGCAAACGAGCGTTTTAAGCTTGGTTTCGCATCACGTGTGTGCGTGTGTGTATGTGTGTGAGTATGTCCCGTGTAAAGCCGTGTAGCGTGGATGCGTGCAGCGCGGTGAACGAGGTCCTCGATATGAGCGTGTTAGCGATTGGTCACGGGTGTGGGTGCGCCATATGCGCGACCGTTTCACAAGCAGGCTACCTGTCTTTAGGGTCGTAACGCCAGATCGGGTTTTGACGAGAGATAATGATTTCGAGAATCGAGCACCCTCGTTAAACGAACAGTCGGACGAATCGGGATTCATAATACACGCTCTGCTAAAGTCTAAAGAATGCACGTCTAAAACGGA
Source organism: Formica exsecta (assembly GCF_003651465.1). NCBI lineage: Eukaryota > Metazoa > Arthropoda > Insecta > Hymenoptera > Formicidae > Formica > Formica exsecta. The sequence continues at coordinate 4,195,690 of NW_021853485.1, forward strand.
CAGAGCGTACGCGAACATTGGCATAATTTTATTTTAATATATGGATATCCTTTTGTATAAATATTATCAGATATTTTTATAATTTATCTTTTACCATACTATTTTATTCGTCTATTCATACGAAATAAATCCCAATTTTACATAAAAAACATAATTAATACAAATATAATATAAAAAAAAAAAAAAAAAAAAAAAAAAAAAAAAAGAAAGAACCTGTTAACTCGGTCCCTTTCACACGAGTGTTTGACCAATCAACGAAAAACGCACGCTAGTATTTGCCCTACACTCTTCGAGCAATCCGATTGGATGCTACAGTGACTTTTCTAAGAGAAACTGAGGTTATATATTTCGTTTAACAGTTAAAGGTCGACATAGGATTAGAGGTAAAATAAGCGCGTTTGCACATTATTATTTATACTTATATACAATATTTGATAATTTTTCAACAAAATAATAAAAATGTTTGAAATATTTATAGAATATTTTTACTTTTTAGGGAAAATTTTTACTTTTATTCAAATGAAATTAAGCCTTGTTCAATCACCGGATATAATTTTCGACGATGAAAAATTAGAGAACAATGATAATAGTAATAATAATTGTTTGGTCGGGGAACCTCGGCTTCGTTAAACCGTGGACAATTGAGAAGTCTATCTCTGCATCCGGCCGGGCGGCGTCATGGACCGGCGTCATCGCCGCCGCCACCGCCTGCGGGGTGAAAAATACTTGCGCGGCCAAGCATGCCGCGATACTCGGATCGGTCGGAGAAGGCATCGATCTCGCCATTGATCGATCGGTCGGCCGGAGCCTCGGATAAGATACTGTCGTCGTTCTGGTCCTGTCCTACTCATCGGCGTCCGGCGGACCACACGCCGTCTTGTCGCCTTTCCCTCGTACCTTTCGCAATAGATCCGCTCGATCCGTGTATTCTATCTCTCCAGAGAGTCGCGATACTGCTTTACTCGCTTCGACGTGACTAACAATAAGTGTAACGTTTCTCTCTTCTCTTTTTCTTTGAGAAGGAAATGGCGAATGCGCGCGAGATCAATTGAATTGATGAGTTACTCGTCATTCACGAGCAAGATTTAATAGGAAGATAAATAGACAATAAAAAAAATTTGTTTATTATCAATTCCAATCCGCTAATTCTCATAACAATGATATTCCTCGATCCTACGTTGCACAGATTTGTCGTATGAGGTCAGAATACGCGCGCCTCGTTTCTCGTCGTGTGGCTTCTACAGAATCGATTCTCTGAATAAAAGATCGCGTTTGCGTCGCGTTAAGATGAAAATTTCGGTCGCCACCGCGCGCGCACGAGCGAGCATCGCTCTCCTTCGAAGAACGAGGACAGGAGACAACTCTGTGACTTCTCTCGTTGGAGTGGAAAGGGGAGAGGAGGGGAAGGAAAGGGAGGAGAGCAAGCGGGGGAGGAGGGATAACCCCTCTGCCAGCAGCGAGAAGGCCACCCACGTCGAGGGCGCAAAGGCGATATTTAGCGGAAGGCAAATCTCTCCTGGACCACCCACGTCGGCTCCTCGTCGCCGGAGCCTGGGCTACCTTATTTCAGGGTGCACGCTGGGTGTCGTTGTGTACGGGTCCCGCAGCACGAAACCGAGAACGCGCGCGTGTGGGCCTCTCTCTGTATATAATATATAATATAACGATACTCTTTCTCTCTCTCGAATATATCAGCGCGCGGTTCGCAAAACGATTTCCGTGATCATTTCGCTACGATTTTCTCGTTTCCCGCCCGCCGGGCCGGCGTTCTCGGACTCCCGGCATTTAGAGTTAACGATACGTTAATTTCTCGCGTCACGCTCGGCAGACTCTCGACACTTATACTCTCCCTGTCAAACAGTAAAATAGGTCTAACGAAATAATTGGCAATAGTTGAGAACGCTCTTGCACAATTTCAGCTTTTTCATCGAAGAAGATGGAGAGTTATCAATTATATAATTTATAATTAGAAACTATTATTAAAGGAATTTGATTTACTAAATTTATTTATACTAAAAGATATATTTATATCTTTGTGTATAAAAATAAATTTTTAACAGAATAATTGATAATAATTAAAAATGTTTGATTATTGAATTTGAAGCTATTTTAATATAAGGACAAACTTTGTTATAATTCATCGTCATAAAAAATATTTTATATTTGAGATATGAATATATTTACAATTTAAAAAAAAAAGAAAAAAAAACAAGGATAAATTATACGCACACGGAAGGATGCAATACACACGTTACACGGTGTGAAAAACATTCATCCGCAACATTTTGCAAGATTCACCGTTATATAGATTTATGACGTAATATATTTCTGTGCGTTGTGGCTCGATTTTGATGGGTTCGAGTGTTGTACACTCAGGAGAGAAAAAAAAAGAGAAGAAGAGTCGACTGTATAAACGCTATTATAAAGACGAGAAATTTTATAAAACCGCTCTGTTTATATTACTGCGCGGCTCATTCCGAGTAATTTTCAAATTCGAGATAGCTAACGTTCGATACACGAGCGTAAGACTTGCTCGAGGGTTTTAAAATATTTAATAGAATTATATAAAATATAAATAATATAATTACGTTTTTAATTCATAAATATCATGTTTTTTGTCCGATACAACGTTCGGATAATATTCGATGTTATTCTCTCTTTTCTTATCCCATTTCAATGTATTGTTTCTACCTACGCAAAATAATCATCCTGATAAGGAATGATTCGTAAAAACACAACATAAATTTTAAAATTTTATACAATGGAATATGATATAGAATTTTGATTAGAGATATAATTTACACGAATATATAAAAACGTTTCTAAATAATAAATTGACATATATTGATACTGACATTTAATTAACACATGTGACTAAAATAAAATAATGATTATAGTTTTTTTTTAATATATTTTATTTTAAAAAAATTACGATAAAATTAGCATTTTTCATTATTATCCGTATACGTAATCTCTATTTCTCCGTATACATAATCTATCATATATTATACTTAACATAACTCGATATTTTTATATTAATAAATGAGCAAAATTTCTTATAACTCTACTTTTTATCGAGTTTATTTAATGAAAAGGTAAAAAGCAATTTAAAAAAAAAGAACAATTTGCTATAATTGCAAGACGAAAGAGATTATATTTATTCTATCTAATTTTTGTTATTACGATATTTTTGTATCACTATCTGATTACATCAATTTTAATCGCAATCTTTTTTATCGTAAAATCGATCGTCCTACAAGAGACAGAAAGAGAAAGAGAGAATATCTCTTTTAGATATCAGTACAAGGGCGATACAGGACTCGACTCGAGTATCCTGCCCATGTCCTGTACGCGATACTACATTGCGAGGAGTAACATAGCAATATTCGATCTTCTTCCTCCTTACTCTTCTTTTCTCACTCCTCTTTCCACGAAAGAAAGAAAGGCGAGGACTTTGCGGTCCAAAGCTTCGGCACGAGAGATGGAGAAGGAAAGAGAAAATCAGAGAAGGGTAGGAGAGACGAGAGTAGTATTCTGCTAGATAGAAAAAGAAAGAGAGAGAGAGAGAAAGAGCAAAAGAAAAGGAGAGAATGGAGGGGTGAGAGGGAGAGAGATGGAGAGAGAAGTCGACTACTTCCTTACGCAAGATGACTGCGTTCAACAGTGCGTGCACACGAGAGATGCTATCGGCCACCAAGACGGCACTCCGGACTTCTCTGGACCACCCACCGACAAAATAATAAACACGGAATGCGACATACGCGTCCGTCCGTCCATCTGTTTGTCTGTCCGTCCATCGCCCTGGCTCGTTCACCGGTTCGTTCGCTTGCTTTCTATTTCGCAGATACCATCCGAATTGAAATCTACTAGCGATTCGCACAGAGCCCCGAGTCTCTGTGCCTTTCATTTATTACAATCAAAGTAGAAAGCACGCTCTTCTTCAGATGGAACTCAAGAAATATTGACTTGTGTTATTATTCATTATTTATTGATTTATTTGATAATGCACGAAGCAATATTTAAAAATGTCGAAGTATTACGAGGTATTTTATTTAAAGAGAGAGATAGAAAAATTATTATTTGTGAAAAAATATTAGCAAACAATTATTTATTAGATCAATATAAATGCTTTTTTACGATATTTTAACGATAAAAATTTTTTTAAATTCATATTTCTTGTGTAAGAGTCCACTATAAATGTACACTGAAACGTTAAAGAATTTCTTGCAATTATCAATTAACCAGATAGTATTTTATCACACAAATATAATTTTACAAATATTTGAAAGTGAGAAATAACTCAATGTGTTAAAAGAAGTTCTCGTAATATTTTCTAAAAAACATTTTCTTTTTCTGTAATCTTAATATATGTATATCTGTCCATGTTTAACGACGTAATGGCAAAATGACATATTTAGAAAATTAGCGAAAAGTGAATATAGCATCATCATATATACGGTAATGCTCGATCAATTTTCTCGAATAACTGGAAAGTTGAGTCGAATGTTTTCATCCGTAAAATCTTTCTTAAGAGTGACCAGTACGTGTCGCGCTGATAAATCATGCTCGTTTGGACACGCGGCTTCAAAGTGTCACGGTAAGTCAGTGTGCAAACGAGTTGGCAGCGACGTGTGCGGAAAGCGAGGAGAATTTACACAGGATGATATAAAGTCGATGAAACAATACGCGCAATGCTCGTTCGCGCTCGTTTACGGCGTACATAAGTGCGTAAAGCCGGGTTCAGAGACCAAGCGAATGAATACAAAACGATCACAAACAAATATCAGCAAACAAGCGTAAAGTCATAATTGTTAATTCTTTTTTAATTTTTTTTATAAAATAAATTTTCCATATATACAAACTTTTTTATAAAATAACTTTTTATAAAATTGTTATATATAATCAAATGTAACGTTTTTTAACTGAGATTTGCTGATATTCGTCGTGATCTATCGTATTCGTTTGACTTGGACCCAGCTTAAAATTGCTTATGCGATCTTTAGATCCTCGGTATTAATCGCATTATCTTGTCTGACAGCGCATATATTTTTAATCCTTTTTTTTTACATAGTAAAAAATTCTTGTAACGTGATTAAATTTCACAATTACGCGTATATTTTATGTTTTAGAAGAATAGAGTACGCGCTTTTTTTTTTTTAATTCAAAGAAAAATAATTCGAATGTTGAATGATTGGCGGTATTTCTGTGTTTTTTAATTTTCTATTTCTCGTTTGTCATAAGATGACAAACGTTGTTTCCATTAATATTCGCGCAGAGCCCAAAAGGATAGATCGATGAGTCGGTCGGATCAGATATTCTGACAAGATCGATCACCAGATACCCTGAAACTCGCTGAGTCAACGAAGATAATGGCGATTATCCGAAGGGATAAGGAATGTACGATGGTGTTCAGCGCCGGAAGTCGCGACCTCTCGATCTTTCGAGCACTGATAAACGTTCGTATATGATCGGCTAAGAGTTCCGGTAGCCAATGTAGATATAGATAGCGTATGGTTAGTCTTATAGTAGCAAATAGAATTGATTTAATCGATTGTATCGAGTTTCCTCGAATATAACTTTACTCAATTTTCGGGAGAATCCTTAGATCTTTATTTCTTCGGTAAATCTCATATCGATACTCAAAGATTTATACGTGTTTTTTGTAACTTAATCTTAACCAAAATGCATATACGATTTAATATTAGAAAGTTTTGCTACCGATAAATAATTAAATAAGTTATAATTACACGGTAAAATAACGATAAGTCTCATTTCTATCTCGCTCAGAAACCGTTGTCTTGTATTTTTGCAGATTTGCCTAATTCGCTCATTTCTACGCGATTCTTTTGCGCCCACATAATCGGCGGAAATCGTAAAAAAAAATCGCAAAGTCGCCCAATCCTACCCGACACTTCGCCCGCGCAACGATCGCGATAAACGCGAGTAATAAATTTGCCTTTTAAATATCTTCTGTCTTGGTGTCTTTTTATCGAGTGCTATTTTTCTAAATTAATATCTCCCGATAACATGGTCGAGTTTTTTTTCACGCACGTGCCAACGATATTATCTACAGAATAATTTATAATTTTTATACAGGCAAAAAAATTGACATTGTTATATTCCCCTAAAAATAATAAAATTTAGAAATGAAATCAAATATCTCAAAATTCTCTCTGATAAAAAAAAAAACAGTGAAATTTCGATTCCCTCTTGATTATTAAAATAATTGTCACGGATAAAGATAATCTTCATTTCCTTTCTTGTCTTTCCTCTAAAAAATAAGTTGATCTAAGAGTTTACAAAATTATATCAGCTTTAGCCTACTTTTACTTATCCCCTTATCGTCGCAGCTGCGCTCTCCGCACGAAAAGTCGGAGGAACCGGCAATCAAATTCGTTTTCCACGCGGACATTGTACCATCCGTGAGCGTGCCGACAGTCCGTCCAAAACGTTCCAATTATTAATTTACCTCGCTCACAAACGCGTATGCAGCGAACGAGTGCAACATGTTATTTCGCGTATAATGACGCTGCTGTGCACGCAAACGCGCGTAACCACCCCGGAGACGACATTAAGCGGGGCCCGCTGCTGCCATCAACCCCCTCCCTCCCTTTCCCCCCCCCCTTTTCTTCCCCCGGAGGCGATATCCGTGTCGAGAGGACTCTCCTTCGTCCCCTGAGGAAAGGAAAAAAGAAAAACAGAAAAAAAAGAAAGAAAAATATGGATCGCTCACTTTTCCCCCCGCGCGAAATAGCAGCGGGAAAAAACCGAGCTCGATTACCGTGTGACGGAATCGATCATCTCCGTCTCCGGGAAAATAACGAGCGTCCCTCCTTGACGCGACGACGACTCTCCAAATGTGAAAATCGTCATCGTAATTGGGCTCGGTATTATCGATAAAAGTACGTAATAATGGGCGCCGAGGAGTCGAGAGCGAAGGGTCGAGAACGGAAGGCTTGTAATCAGGGGCTGAAAAGTTGAAGCTAAAAGAACGACATTTTTAATAACGGTCGTAAAGGACGAAAATCGGCGAATTAAGAGGTGAAAGGCGCAATTGTCGTAATTTCTTTGGAAAACAACGCATTTAAACTTTGTATAGGGTGTCTCAGATCTAGCGGATTATTAAGAAAGAGCGAGAATACGTAATTTTAGTAAAATTAACTTTGTAGAATAATAAAATTGAGAAAAAAAGGAGACAAAGTAGGGAACAGAGAAACAATTACCGCTTTTATTCTCTTAGTATGTACTTGTCGCGCGATCGTATTTCGAAAGATAATACGACATACAAAGCGCCGTTACGTCCCGCTCGAGACTACTCGCCATATGGATGACAATAGATAATAAAACAAACGCGTGTAAATGTAAACAATAGCACAATATATGCCGCAAAATTCTCGTGGCACTCACATTTTCATATATATTTAAACGTGTACATAGTTAACGATATTTATAAAAAGAAAAAACAACGTGAAAAATTGGAATAGGCTTGCGTGTCAGCGTTTGCGAGACACCCCGTATATCCCGTTAGTGCCGCACGCGTATGTACGTGCGCGTGCAAATCGTGCGTGCGTACTTCCGCGATGGACTAGTTGGGTGGTCCACACGATCACGAAATACGAGGTTTAGAGGAGAGATAGAGAGAGAGAGAGACTCGTCCCGTGTATGCGCGCTCGCGCACACGCGCACGATGTGCGTGCGCTTGTACGCACACACGCGGTAACCTTGCGTGTCGTGAGCGTGCTTATTGATTTCTAATGACGCACGTGTAAACGTTGATTTGCGCGCGGGTTGGCCGTCGAGCGAACTCCTCGCGATACCGTCTCGCTCTCGACCGGATTTTACAAATCTTCATCTCGATCTCATCCTCTCGCGAGAGGATACAAAGCATTGAGTGTATTCCTATCTACAGCGATGCCTGAGAGAAGTTTTACAAATAGAACTTATTATTAGTAATTTTTTTATTATTTTAGAAAATTGATTGAATATACGATATACAGTGTGTTTTGTTCAACTATTAATTATCTCTTTAATTATAATAGAGTTGCAAATTTTTATCACACAAAAGTTATTCCTTATTTTATGAGATGTCTCTTAAAATAAACTTAGTGATCTATATTTGACACTTTACATATGAAATCATTCAAAATTATTTCAAAGTCAGTTCTAGTTTTCTCTTTGATTTTTAATGAAATAATATATTTATTTTATATCGTAGTATTATAGATTTTTGAAAAATCTAATCGAAGCATTTTTTGATTTATTTTGCGAATACAACTTTTCAGCGAAAATGGCTCTAATTAATCGAACGTATGTCTTTTTTGCATTTTTTGAATGCCAAATTTGTGAATTATATAGATTAATACGATATAGGCGGCTTAATTAAATGGATAGATTGGGAGTTGATATATTATTTTGATATATTTCAAAATATAATATATATTCTACGATTTCTCTATAATTTCTCTAGAATACCCCGGCGGAGTAAAGAGACAAAAAGACGCATTCTAGTGTCCTCGAACGAGCTCCGTTAGAAGCAGGCAGGGGTGTCTGCCGTGTTAAAAGGTTAAAGGAGGACGGCAGTTGAAGCAAAGTGCGAAGTGGAGACGGGCCCCTTATAATAGCGCGTCTCATTAGGTGGTCCCTCGGTTTCGCCGTGGGTGGTCAGTCACTAACACTATTTTGATATTAAGCATAGGACCACGTGAGTTACGCGTACGCCGCGTTGATGTACCCACGCACACGTACGTGAGAATCCCGCTTAACCGCCGCGTATTGCGTTATTTAGCGATTATGGTGCTTAGATACATTTTCGAAAGTTGTGTCTAGAAAATATCCAAATATGTGTCCATGCGATTTCAAAATCAATTAATAGAATGCAAATTTTTAAATCGTTAATAATATATTTATAAATCCAGAGCTTCTCATGTCAAAAGATTTTACGTTTTATAGCTTGTGTGCGCAGAGAGAGAGATAGCTGCATGTAATTAAAAAATTGTATACATTATAATAATTAAAACATTATTGGAGATAACAAGTAATTTATTAAATATATTTTATCGAACAGATAATATATATATATTTTTTTTCTTTTTTTAAATTTTTTCAAGGCTGCTATTTACAATTGTGAAAAACGATTTACAAAATGCGCTTGTGAATTATCTCATATGTCCCATGAAAATACATACCCTTGTTTGTAGAATACTTTTCGTTCATGATGTAATCTACTTTTCTTGATGAGAGAAGCGATACCTTAACTTTTAATTAATACCATGTATCGCGCGTGTTCAAATTTTATTACTAAATGTTTACAAAAAATTATTTTTGATATTGATTATTTGTTGATAAACGAGACATGTATTGATATATCTACAAGATATATGAGATCGAGTTTAAAAACATTTTAAAACTTCAATTTACAATATTATATGTCAACATAATTGAATAAACCACTTGCAATTTAAAAATATCACCAATCGCTAATATAATAATAATAATAATAAAATATTGGTATTAAAACACGTGGTATTTTCATATTACAAGAAATAAAATAAGAAGGTGTGAAATTAAAGCAGAAACAATATTTAAGTTTAAATATGCTAGTGAAGTAGAAAAGAACTTGATGAACTGAGCACGCATTCAAAATTATCGCAAATCTATTATTCTATTATAATAGTGGAACTGAATAGAGACAGACCGTATTCACGGGTGGTAACGAACTGAATAGACAGTAAGTGCCCGTCTGGTACGTTTGACACGCTAATTTCCTAAAGCTTTCCTCGTTGTACAATGGAGACGTATTCGTAAAACCATCACTGGAATCATTTAAGAATCGTCATAGGGAATCACGACCTTGCCGTTAGGATACAATGGGATGAAAAATAGTGCATTGTGGATCAGGTTAAAAATTTCGTTACCATGTGTCAGAGACGAACAGATCGTAATATAAGAAAAATCACTCAATGTGAATGTAAAAAAAGAGCATTCAATAATGCAACGGTTTCGCGCGAGAGATGGTATTCTCAAATAATAATATAATCAAATAATCTCATTTCTATTGAATACAGTATATATAAGAAATATTTATTGGCATATATATTTTGCCAATATCTAATACGAGATATGTGTATTGATGGTATGCTATAAGAATTAATTTGTCTCGATATTATGTATCCCTATATACAGCGCAGGAAAAGAATTGACAGGATTTTTCGCTTCTGACGTCATAATCCGATATGATTCTCAAAAGCCATCCGAATTTCATGGTCGATCCGCCCCTGCCTTACGTATACGTCGCCTCCGCTTCGCTCGGCGAAGCGAAGGATTCCGCCAAGTCGGATCCACGCGGACAGAGGCGTCGGCCCGACCTGGGTGGTCCCCGTCCTACGCAAACAGAGCGTACGTAGAGCCCGAGTCGTACATCCTACGGACGACCAGGTATAACTCCCTCTCCCTTCCCTTGGGTTCGCAGCGTCCGGAAAATTTACTGACTTTTGGATTTCTCACAGGAGTGTGCTCGACACAATAGCCAAGTCCTGCCGCTGTGACGATTCGTCTTACTAAATTCGTAGACCACCATTTTAGCCCACGTTTGTGGCTTACTCCGGGTCTTTACGACCGTTTAACAGCCCCCGAAATCGAACGAATCGTAACTAGGTATCCTACGGAGTGCCCTTGAAGTCTCAATCTATCTATCTAGAATCTATCAATCTAGAACGTTTTTATCCGTGAAACGTTGATCGTCATGAATTCTAATCGTCTCGATTATATCTTCGTATTATCCGAGACTCGATCACTGATAACAGCGTTATTTTAATTTATAGTCAATTGCGTTTCGTGGATTATTACAATATTAATCTCAAAAATTACATTTACTATAGCAAGAAGTATTTCTCTTAACTTTGCCATATATTCAACAGAATCAGAATTTATCTGTGTGTAAAAGGTTAAATTGAAGTTTAGAATACTTTAAAGATATGGACTTATACACATTCTTGTCGAAATAAACAGCTCATATATTCTTCTTATATACTATTTCAGGTATATATATTTAATTTCCTTTTTCTTGCTCTAAAAAATTATAATTATTTTCCAGAGTTTCGACCATGACGCGCGTCGCAGTTTAAAGCCGAACGCGGCGCCGCTACAAATCCTTCGAGCTGAATTTACGATTTTAATTCGGGATAGTCACCGAGATGAGACCAAGCGGATCCGTACCATGTATCCTGACCATATTGCTTTTCATTATGGCCCGCGGTGTGCCTTCGGACCACCGACGACGCTGCAATTAGTAAGTCGGATATCTTCCTCTCCAACTCTTTCCTTCTTCGTCTCTTTCTCGCTCGTTCTCTGCCTCTTTCTCTCTTCTTCCTCTTTCTTCTTTATTTCTATCCAATAGAGAGATAATATGTGAATAAGTCTAAAGATTAAACTGGATAGTTTTAATTGAAGTCTAGAAGAAAACATACATGTACATATACTATCATATCTCTCTTTTTTTCGAATCTATTAAATCTCAATAAAATATTAAACTAAATAACGAAAGATTACTGATAACGATTTTAAAAATATTAGTATATTTAATATTTTAATGTTCAAATAATTCCACTTGGTAAATTGGTTGGTAAAACATAAATATGTATTTTTTATTGGTGCTGAGGATTTTCCTGATAACAAAAGTCGATTATTACGCATACAATATTGAGATTAAAATAAAGTACTCGACGTAATCTTAATTATTGAGTCATTTAGATTACAAGGAATTTTAAAGTACGGTCGAATTAAATGGTATAATCAAAACCGACATTTAATCTTTTTTCCACGCGGACAGAGGCGTCGGCCCGACCTGGGTGGTCCCCGTCCTACGCAAACAGAGCGTACGTAGAGCCCGAGTCGTACATCCTACGGACGACCAGGTATAACTCCCTCTCCCTTCCCTTGGGTTCGCAGCGTCCGGAAAATTTACTGACTTTTGGATTTCTCACAGGAGTGTGCTCGACACAATAGCCAAGTCCTGCCGCTGTGACGATTCGTCTTACTAAATTCGTAGACCACCATTTTAGCCCACGTTTGTGGCTTACTCCGGGTCTTTACGACCGTTTAACAGCCCCCGAAATCGAACGAATCGTAACTAGGTATCCTACGGAGTGCCCTTGAAGTCTCAATCTATCTATCTAGAATCTATCTATCTAGAACGTCTTCATCCGTGAAACGTTGATCGTCATGAATTCTAATCGTCTCGATTATATCTTCGTATTATCCGAGACTCGATCACTGATAACAGCGTTATTTTAATGTGATTGCGTATATCTTGACTCTCGAAATGCACATAAATCGTGAGATTCTAAGTGAGAGTGTTTAAGCCGGTGCAACATTTTAAGTATATCGTTCGTAGCACTCTCGAAATTGGGATCGCAACAGCGGGGTTTCGACTCTTACTCAAATTCTCTCCGGACGATCGTCCGGACTTATCGATTGTGAGATTACATATTCTCACGCGTTTTTCTCTTCGAGGATGTGCGCCTGGAATTATGTGACGCGACATGCATCCGTGAATCGACGAGAAACCACAGGCGGTTCCACAGGCGAGCGCGCTCGCTCGCTCCCTGATTCAGCCGCTATCTCGCTCCCGCACTCATTAAGCCGATACACCGGCGTCGGCGAAGATCAAAGCCCGTCTCCTACGGAGGACCGCTTAATACCGGGTGGCGAGTTAAGAGTGTCGTAAAAATTATTAACGGTTCCTCGGCGCGCGCGTTTGCCTTATCGCCGATCGACGGGGCGACCGCGGGGTGCATTCGTCAAAGAGGACACAATACGCAAAGATCCGCCTTTCTTTTCCCTTCGTCCTTTTTCTTCATCCTCCTCCTTTCCTTCTTCTTACCGAGCAAATGAAGAGAGTATCTAGTATTTTTTTCTTCTTTTTTTTTTTTTATATTAGAAACAAAAACCGGCCGCACTTGAATAAAATCTCTCGATATCGAAGGATATTAACATTCGCATATACGTGAAATCATTTTTTAATCAAAATAAAAATATTTATATACAAATAATGTTTATAGAAACATTTATTATGCGGAATATGAAATGAATATAAAAATTCATTTTCTTTTTCTCTAATCTATCAGTCAATATCTATTTATAATATTTTGTTTCTATTGTAATTTTGATAAAAAAAATGGAAAAGGAGCCTTCCTGATAGAGAAACTATTATACAAGCAATATATAAAATTATATAAGAAATATTTGTATAAACTTGTACAAATAAAAATCTCTTGAAAAGCTGCAGTTTTGAAGTTACAATCGAGAGGTCGAGAGATTGTCGATAGGTATATTTTAAATTAATATTTCTTAATATTGGGAGGGATTTTTTTAAAATTACACACACATCACATTCGTATGTACGCGCGAGTATGGAGCAGTGTGATGCTTGATGAAGTCGTTACGCAGATATTATGACGACAATTTAATACGTTAATCGTGCCAAGCAACGCGCCTCCGCAGCCCGCCGGAAACGGCCGGCCTTCACTCCCACGCATTTAGATGTTGCATCCCCGACGAGAAAAATGTCGAGAGCAAATGTGCACCAATGCAACATTCCGTTGAAAAGACAGTTTAACTCGTTTGTGATCCTAAGTGATTTACAGTTATAGTTTGATAATGTACAAGAGATGAAATCTGGTTGAGAGGAAAATAGTCGCGATAAAGATGAGCATGAGAAAAGGTTTCTCTTTTTCGCATTATAAACAATTCAAAATAAACAAATTATATATATTTTTGTTTCTTGTTTTCTGCTTATATCTATTTGTATGTTGCAATTTATCGCACGATTTATTAAGTCGTGTTACGATGTTACTCGGGTTGAGAATCGAATGACCACATTTAGTGCCGAATATGGGCGATGTATTATGAATATAAATACGAATTTTCGGCGGCATCCTAATTCTCTTTTCTTCGAATCAACATGCACGTAAACAAACAAACACGGCACGCGCGTAAACAAAGCGCGGAACAAGGTGACAGATGCGGAGAGACGGAAAAGAAAATACGAGCACCGCGCATATTTACTCTCACAGTGATGTCTAAATAATTTTACGGATCAAGCATGGTAATAATTTATTCCAATAGGATATATTGACGAGAAAAATTCTTTATTGATCGACAATTATTCGTATTAACATTCTTCCGATGAACCTCTGTATTCTTATGTATTTTTTATTATCTCTATGCTTCCAGTTATGCCATAATCTCGCATGATTTACGGGTGTGCGAATTAAAAAATTTAAAATTTAAATTTAAAATAAAACTAAAATTTAAACTAAAAATTTAACTTAAAAATTTTTTAGATTTATTTCTATGTAGCTGCTTGTAGCTGCTGTAAGTAAATCGGGACCAGACGTCAAACTAAGTGAAATGTTATTTTAACTATCTGTAAAATCATTTCATTTGTACTCGCCTTTCCCGTTACGATAAAATTAGAAATTACGTGAAGCGAGAAAGATTTGGCACGCGATTTTCTGTATTTTTCTTTCAAATTTTAGATTGGTGTCCTGTTTTCGAAATGCCTGGGCATTATTCCGTATATCGAGATAATTAAAGAATATTGATTTTCTGACATAAAAAAATCTGCTATTTGCGAGATTTTGTATCGCGATCTCCTGTCAGTCGGCAATTACACGAATATGCGTGTATATGTATAGATATTGTGTTTTATATACACATAAAATATTTTGTATACCCTTTTTAAATAAAATTTACGAAAAAAAATTCAAAGATTTCGTCCGTCTATGCACCACTGTGCGCCGTGTCGATTCGCGCGTAGCGCAGCTGTATGTATCATCATGTGTGTGCGTGCGTGCGTGTATGCGTACGTCGCGCGTTTCGGTGTGTGGGTAATGTTTTTGCTCCGAGGAAAAATGGGAACGCGTGTGTGGTCTAGAGTCGGCTCCCCTCGCGCTAGTCCCTGGGTATCCTAGCAACGGGGAACGCCAAACGCCTCCGCCAATCGTCTCCGAGTCTCCGACACTTCGGTCCATCTCGGCTCCGCTCGGCCCCGACGTCATCTCCGCGCGCAGTAACGCATCGATCCGTCCGTGGACCGACGACGTAAAAGACCTTTCCCGATCCTCGATCGATCGATCGAATATGATCGGCGTGATGTAAATCGATAAATCTTTCAATATTACGCGATTAAAAATAATTTTAACTTTTGGCAAAACGCGCGGATACAGATAATAAATCTGTCGTTAGAAATCTTGATATATCGAACGTACGGGGTCCATGGACCGCGTACGAGCCTGAATGTTTGCGCAGCCCGATCGAGCGCCGTTCTGGGGAAGGGGAGGGGAGGCCGTCAACTATGGCCGGCGCGGCAGGCAGGCCAGGAAAGAAATGTGGCAGCGCGTTTCGCTTAGTACCGACTTAGACTGCTCTAAGTGGCGGTCGTGTGGACGCCGGCGCCCGTCGTCGCACCATTACGCACGAATACGCATCACTAGGACGCACCAGGGGCCCGCGCAGAGGGCCCGTCGCACTCTGCGAGCGCGTTCGAACAGCGACGACGGCGGCAACAACGACAACGACGACGACGACGACGACGATAACGTTCGGTGTTGTGACAGTGTGACAACGAGCCGGGCCCGTGACGGGCCCCGCGGCTATCCGGCGGATTACGGCACGTGACGATCCGTACGCGGGAAAAAAATAAATACCGTCGCGAGATACGTTTTTTTCGCCCTGGCGTGTTCTCGATTCCGTCAGTGAGAGCGAGCGAGCAAGAGAAAGGAAGAGGGGGAGAGAAAGAGAGACGAGTGTTTATCACGGGTAACCTAAAAACCGATCTCGTCGGCGCAGATACATATATCGGTAGGACGCGCGCGCATGCGCATCGCGGCACGCTATCCTCGTGCGCGAATTTCGAGCGAGGCGCGGGGTCACGTGGTTATTGTACGAACCCGCGGACGGTGTTGGTGAACAAGTGCTCCCGAAAGGTGTTACGATTTCTCCAGTCAGTGAGTGCGAGGGTGAGCGTCCCGCGGGTCGTTTCGGTCCCACGCTCGAATTCGCGACACGTCGAGGTCGAAAGAGAGAGAAAAAGAAAGACAGCTCCGAAAAGAACACCGCGTCTCGATCTGGAACCAGATCGTTCGAGTCCCCCCTTAAAAAAAAAGAATCGATATTAAAACGTCAACGCGAAGTTATTTATTACCTCGAGGGTTGTCAGAGGAGACCTTTAACAAGCCGCACAACGAGATCCGTAACGAGAGATCGATGAGAAATTGAAGATCGGTCGATCGATCGGTCGGTCGGTGAGATCGAGGGAGACAGAAAGACGGATAGAGAGAGAGAGAAGAAGAGGGCGAAGGTGAACGAGTTCGTAAAATCGTAACCGCGCGTGGCGTGCGGGCGAATGCATGACAGATCATGGTTTCCGTGTCCGGCCCCATATCCACAGGGATCCTAGCGGAACGCCCTTCTGGATCGCAGGGCCCGCGGCAGAATGGTGGCGCGGAGGATGAGAAGGACGCCAAGGCGGCGGAAAACGCCAGGATCCGGCACGAATCGGATCTCTACGTCAGGCCCAGCTGGACGGACGCCGCGATAGCGTTGGATCAACTCGAAAAGGTGGGCATTTACATTGCATCGTTTCCCTTTATAATTCCTTTTCGACCTATCAGTCTTTCGTTCCATTTTTTCGGAAAAAAAAAACAAAATATATAATTTTTGATAATAAATTATCTTCTTTAATTTCTCTTTTCGGAATTTTTAATTAAATTATTAACTATATAATAAAAAAGTTTACTGTTATAGTTTACTATAAAATTTTTTAGTATTAAAATCTATCAAAAAATGAAAGCAATTATAGTTGTGTACTAAAGAATTGTATAAGTTGGAAAAATAAAAAATATATATACAAAAGAAAAAAATTATACACTATACTAAAAAAAAATAAAAAAAATGGAGCGGAAAGTACTTTCAAGTTCCCGATGTTTTTAAATTTTGACATTTGGAGATTCTTTTCAATCATATTTAAATGTGGTCAGGGTCTTTTCATGGTTAAAGAGAAGCGGGCATAAAGGGATTATATAAACATAACCACAAACAGATTGTGTGTTTATGAAACCGAGCCTTTATCCTTTCTTGTGCATACGACATTTGTCGCATAATAATCAGGATGTATGAATATGATAAATTATCTGTTTGAAATCTTTTCGATTTTAAGTATGTACGATACATCATAATCTGTAGATTGCAAGCGCCAAACAGATCTAACAATACGAATCAATTATCTAATTTCGTTATCATCTGAAAAATTTGAAAAAAAAAAAAAAAATTTTTAATCAAATTGTTCGAAATTATTTATAACTAACGCGCGTGCGAATTGCGTTATATAAAATAATTTCTTTTTGTTATTTCGTCTAAAATTTAGAAAAAAAGAAACAATATACAATAAGCTTAGTTCCGCCACATGTGGCGTGGAAAAAATGTACATCGTGTATAAAATTATCCTCGACGTTATTTACGCATGAAATACTACGTTAATGTTACGTTCTTCCGTGTAGATGCCGGGACGACTAATTAAGACGGTTAAATAATTTAGCGGTTCGCCGCGTCCGTGGAACGAGGCTCGTTCCGTGAGGTCTATTCTTTTACCCGGGCACACAACTAGATGTAGATAGATAATAGCGCGTCGCACACGCACATATAAACGAGGGATTCAGGGTTCTCCACGGATATACGTAGAGATAAGCGCATGAATTCGATGCAAATTATATTGGCCGTTCGCCGATAACGGCGCCGTTACTTCCTACCGGCGGCGCGTCGCGTTATCTCCGATCGCCGATTAACGAGGCGCACTTTGACGATCGAGAAATGGGTTTTAACGGCGGTTAGCGCTCCCGACCCTTATCGTCGGCGAAGGGCCTCTCGAAAAGCGGTATTACCGATGATGCCGCCGCAATCTGCTTGTGCCGCTGCGGCAAAATCATACTTCTCGAGACCACTCGCTCCCCTTCCCATCGCACCTCGATCTTGAATCATTTAATTTTATTACGGGAAACTACAGGGCGATCCGTTATTTGTGGTACAATCGCGAAAATGCATGATTTCATGTAAAAAAAAAAAAAAAAAAAAAAATATGTGGAATTTTACTTTTATCTGAAAAATAAAAAGGCAGTTGTTTGCAATAAAATTGATGAGAGAGAAAGAAATTCTCGTTATATATTAATATTAAAAACTGTCTCGTGTTGAAAATACCCCCTTGTCCTCAAAACATAAAAATTCCCGAGCTTAAAGTAATGTCATTGATTGTGATGACGACAATCACACCGATTTCTGAAATATCCTCACGCACGAAGTTGGGGGAAGCTCGCACTACGTTACGCATTAATAATTCGATACATACGCATACCAACAAACACGCCAGCTTCTCTGGAATTACGCGCTGACTAGCTGTGAGTTTTCACTACCCGGGTGGTCCCGAGATACGTTTTTCGAAGATTCCAAATCGAAGGATCGACTTCCTGCCGTGCGAATACGGCTCTGACGTGCCATCCCTAGCACATCTCTTCTGTAATCGAGAGGATTTAGTGGTATTTGTCACTCGTGGAAAGATCGGGGAAACCTCAGCTGAATGAAAATGTGCGTGGCACGTGAACGTTCTTTAACGCGCATGTAATTCTTTCGCAGATATATTTTCCTACTTTCCTTTATTCCGCGAAAGTCTTACATATTCAAGTTTGTTTTTGTGTGCACAGATACATCTTTTAATTTAATATCCGTCATCTTTAATTTCGATTACGCTACATTAAATCCCCGTTGATGCTATTTTCAATTGCGTTCGACGTATCCCGGCCGATGGTCCGAGAAACGCGCACCTATAATAAGAGGCGAAGCGGAGTAGCAGGCCTCGCGAATTTTTTGCTCGCGATAATCGCGCTGGGTGGCCGCACGAGCGATTTCTACATCGCGGATGTACCGGGTCGTTCCGTTGAAATTGGTTATGTCTTCATTAAAAACAGCTTTGCCATTATCGAATAGCAATAATATTTTATTACAAAATTATTAAAATACGCGCTATATTTATAATGATTTTTAAACAATATTTATGACATATTCACGCACGTAATTACTTTTTCTTTTTTACATTAAGAGATGTAAAAAAATTCGTAAATGATTATTAATATCCAAAGATTAACGAATCTTAATTAGAGATGGAAATATATTAATTAAATAGTATTTTATTCAGATAGATAGTGATTAAGTTTAATTTTTTAATTAAAATCTTGACTTTATACACTGAAAATTGTCCGACGATTTATTTTTGTCGAAAAATTCGGACTCTCTTTCAACTGCATCTTTCCAACTTTATCGTCTGACGTATTATCGTACGACCCGCGATAGAGCGAAAGGATTTTCGGAGATTCCTCGCGCGCGATTGCACAATCGAGAACGCGATCACCGATGGAGCGGAGAAGCGATGACAGTCGGGATGAGCGGCACAAAGAGACTAAAATTCGAGGTCGATGCTCCACTTTTCTTCTCGACGAGGCGGCTCTCGGCTGAAGAAGAGAATGAGCCTCTTCGTGCTTCGCGTTTATGCCGAATGAGTCAGTGAGTCAGTGGCCCCGGCCTCCACAAGGCGAACGTGCGCGTGTGCGCGTGAGTGAGTACGTGCGTGCGCGCGCGTGAGTGCATGCGTGGAGACGTATGCATACGGGGTCTGTTTCCTTCCCTTACTGTTTTTTTTTCTCCCTCCACAAAGAAGGGAGACTGACTCTCTCGCGAGGATTTATGTGCGGGATGATAATGGAACGTGATGAATTAGTTTCGTCGGGGAATATCGGAGGATACATGTACATGTGTGTGTATGAAAGTGTGGCATATGTTTCTTTGAAAATAATACTATCACTCTATTTTTATATCTTGATCGTGTACCTTAATCTTCTGTGAGTCGACTTAATTTAGAGCAGTTTGCTCGATAAGACACTTTTCTACGCAAACATTTGATATGATAGAATATTTTAATACGAAAAGAAAAAGGAAAATTCGATGAATTTATCGAAATCGAATTTTATCGTTTCTATTTTCTTAAATTGTATCTTTTAACAACAATCTTTTTAATGCTTTATATTATTCTTAAAAATTTCTCTCCAATGTATCACAGACATAAAAATTATTTAAAAAATTTTTCTGCTGTATCTGTGCAAAAATTATTTATTTGCGAATTTAGAAAAGTAATTGATGAGGGTATGATTGATATTTAAAATAACAAAATTATTTTTTAATTTTCCATGATACGAGAACTCTTTCGCATAGCGGATGTCGATCTTTGATTCGTATATCAGGAAGATGCGACAGTGCAATTTCGCTTTTAACGGAACGATTCACAAACGCGCTGATCGAAATTGATTTATTCTCATTGAGAATGTGCAACTCGATCGCGCCAGATCAACCTTGGCCTTGCGCCGCATGTGTATGCGTGTTTTCCTGCCCCCTCCCCCCAAATGTTTACAGAATACGCGGATCCGTTATCATCGTCACGTCACACATACGCGCGCGCCAGAGTTCATTTACTCCAATTTGTTTATGTTCACCAGAGACGATTCAGTCACGTGTACTGGCCTCGACCTGCTGCACCATCTCGCGTTCGCAGACGTCTACGTATGCGTGCGTACGTAGAAAGGACGTCGTTGTTATGGGTACAAGTTATTAGGCTCGTATGAAAAATATTTGTCTAATTAAGTCTTTTATTTCATTTTCAACGAAGTAATTGATTTCGGCTTCTGAAAAAGCATATTACGAGGTTCTCCAAAGAAGTGTTTATGATTACGAAATTATTATTAGAAAATTATTTTAACTATATTAATTATTAATTATTTAACTATAAATATAAATTCCTTTCGAAAAAAACATTACAAACGCATTCGACCGATACTAGTAGAAAATTATCGAAACCCTGAAATAATTCTATTAATTCCTATTTCTGGGAATTTTTTATGAAAATAGAAAAATTTATTTTTAACAAACATTTATTTTTGGATTCTCTCTCTCTCTCTCTCTCTCTCTCTCTCTCTCTTAATTATTGAAAAATAAAAAATGAACTTTTTTATTTGTAAAATAGAATTCGTAATAAAACTCCAACGGAGATATATATAGTGGGGTTATTGTCATTAATGACTTAATAGGATTTGGATACTCGATGACTCTAGCGATGCTTCCGAAGGAAGTCTCTATTGCTACTGACTGATCCAAGAGATGATAGCCCGTAAAGATCACGATCGAAGATAAACGTTGAATTCCAGCGGCACGAAATAGCGTACGGGCACACTATTCCGTAATCTGTGTCTTAATTTCTGGCAGCTTTGAAAGCGGCCATCGTCGGTGCGGCCCACAATAGCGGGCATTCACGCACGCGCGCCTGTGCTTGCGAGCGTACGTGTGTGAGATTAAAGGGCGCCGACACTACGTGTATGAGAGAGAAACTTCCAACACTAATAATACCTACGAGAGGGTGGAGACGTGCGGCGCGCGCACCGCCTTAAAGGCGACCCGTGGAAACTTGTCCACGTATAAGGTGTCCCAGAATCACCGAATGTCCCGCGTCATGATCGCCAAAAGGGAAATTAAACAAAAAAATTATATATATAAATATAATTTTTTTTAAATTGATTATAAAAAC
>NW_021853485.1:4217592-4230258 GCF_003651465.1 Formica exsecta
TTTTTTAAATTGATTATAAAAACAAAAAAAAAAATAAATAAAAAATATGTCAGTTTCTGTTGACAATGAGAAGATTTCGGGAAATCAAAATTAATTTTTCATTACATGTTATTCATAATTCGGCAACGCTAGATTAATAGGAGTTAGTTGGAGAACATTTTATCTGTATGAAATATATTTTATGAGATTTTGTAATAAAATATATAGATATGTATATATAATAATAATAAAATTCAAAATTTCTCTATTTCTGTCTTCGATTCAAAAATCAAAAAGTAATGACATTCCCTTTAAATTTTTGTCTCAAAGAAAACAGATCCCAAATTGATCGTATAATCTGTATATCGCTGAGGAGACATGCGTATCTATTTCTGAGATACTCTGTATACAATGTGACTCACATGAAACTGGGACAGGCGAAGTCTCTCTTTCCTCAGAAAAGGAAGATGAAACGAACAGAGTTTAATTCTATTTTTCCTAGAAGTTCATCTCTCCGCCTTGCGCGGCCGGAGAGAACGCGGTCTTTCTTCTTTTTTTGCGTAAAAAACGTACCGTACACATACACACACATGCAGAAGTATATATTTGAAACCTATTTATATATAAACGAGGAGCTACAAATTTCTCTATTTTATTTATATATTTATAGTTTCATTTTTTTGTCTTGTGCAATAGAATGATTTAAGACGATTCTGTCATCAAGTCCTGATAGAAACGGTTTTTTTTTTTTTTTCGGAAGGAAAAGGCGAGGAAAGGCAAGGAAAACTGAGTCGTTAAGTTTTATTACCTGAGATCAGATCCAAGTACGGATGTGCGGAATAATCGATTTTATGAGCTTTCCCGCGGGTTTCAATTTTTGTAAAACGACGGGAAGCTTTCACGCATTAAGAACGCGTGAAAAATCCCAAAGACACCGACCGTCACGCTTTTCCTCAAATTTCATCGGTTTTGCCGATCCGCAAAGGACAACCGATGAGGAGTGCATCGGGCACCGATGCGCCTGCAAGAGTCGGCCCGTCCCTTTCATCCTTGCTGAAGGATGTACGCCCACACGACCCGGCGTCATTCGGACGCCTTTCATCTTCCGTCCGTCGTGCTTGTCCTCTGTACCTGTGGCTCCCGTTGTATACATATGTGCGTTGTGTACACGTGTGTGCGTGTGTACATATATATCCATGGCATCCTAAAATTTCAAATAGAGTTCTCAATGCTGTCAATTTTGTTCAGAAGTCACGATCTTTCTTCCGTATTCCGAACCATTGACCGCTTCTTTAGAGTTACAACTTCATCCCACAAATTGAGGAGACCGTTTCTCCAGGTGGGATTTTTTCAAGCTTTCTCTTTCGTTAGAATTTTTCCTTCGGAAATTTGGAAGCTTTTTTAAAAGTTTTATCAGATCAATCCTGACCTAAAAAGATTATTATCAATTTTCATATAATGAAAATACAAACTGAAATCTCGTGTCTTCGACTCTTTATTTTTTATACTTACAATTAGCCGCTAGAATTTTTTTAAAATAATTTATCAAGAACTTTATAGCTTTGCGGGGAGAAGAGCGAAAACTATTAATTATATCGAGATTCTAAAAATGATGTATCGTAAAGGTAGGAGTCACGAACGAGAATAGAAATATAAGCTGGGAGGGAATATTCGCGATTATTAACAGTCTCGAAAGCTCTTTACCAAGTTCAACCTTTGGATTTCCCTTTCGGATAGACATCGCCGTGGAATTCCTCGGTTGATTAGAGCGCCGGGCCGGATCGAGTTTCTTGCTACGACACTTTCGAACCGTACCTACCACAAGAATCTCTTCGTTTATCCGGCTGAGCCGCGTGCGTAGCGTACCGCGTGAGTTACGTGCACGCGCATACCGAGTATCCTGGAATTCACGGTGACTAAAAAAAAAAAAAAAATTGCTGAAGTCTGCTTCGCAAAATGTGTTAATTTTCTCTCTCAGTAGATATCATATAATTCTTTTCTCTTCCAATTAAAATAAAAAACTGATATTTTTATAAAAAATTTATAAGAAAAAAAAATATTAGCAATTAAAAGAATTGTAGAAAGTATTACTATTATATTTTTTTGTTACATATGCTTGTATTATATTAGTATATTAGTATAATTGGCGGACGATATAAGGTGTAAAAGAGAATCACAACAAAAGTAGAGACGCGAAAAGATCCGACAAAGAGAGGAGGATGAGAGTGTTCGAGTGGTCGATCGGACTCGTCTCTTTCTCGAGGAGGAACACTTGCGAGAGAGACGAGTCGCGAGAGAAGCGAGGCGATTGCCGCCGCCGCCGCCGCGCTTAACGAATTTATGTTACTTGTACTTTTAATGTTTTTTATGGCGCGACACGAGCTGCGTCGAGAGATAGCAGACAGCATAACAGGATCTTATGTCAACGACGGTGGTCTCCGCGCCGCGAGCTTGTAATATGTAGATACTGCCCAACCGCCGGCAGAAACCCCATAAGGCCCGCGGTGAGAGAGACCACTTACGGGAAAAAGGGGGGGAACCGTCTTTGTCCCCCTCCTCCTCCTCCTCCTCCTCGTTTCCCTCTCTCGTGCGCTGCCGCGTGTGTGTATGAGGACGTTATATAGACGTCTCGAGAGCGACTCGTGGCGTCTCGACTTCCTTTTACTTCTTCTTCTTCTTCGTCCTTTCGGTTTCTTTCTCGAAACGGTCGGTGAAAATACCGGTGTGCGCTCTCTTGGCAGCATACAGGATGTCTCACAACGCGCGACCTTCATTGGCAGATTCGCGAATGAATTTTCAGAGTCGATTTTGCCTTTCGCGATAATATTGCGATTCATTGCTTATATATTTACGTCTTTTTAGCTAAGTTTCGAATATAATATAAGCTTCGAAATAAAATTTTAAATTTCCGCTTCTCAATACTAATTGCAAAGGAATAACAAGGACACAATTATAAAGTAATGTCAAATATTTTCCTTCATTTTTCTTAATTTCTGGATGCATAAAAATAATCTTTGAAACTTTATTGTGTATATATTATCTTTGACTTTTTTTCATTCCTAATATTTCCCCACGACTAAATTTTTTTAATAATGATTTTTAAAGAAACTTTAAAGCTGTTTTTTGCAGACTTTCTTACAAATCTTTTGGCTACTATGCAAACATTAAAAAAAAACAATATTATTTTTCACTTAATATACATACTATGTATACAGTATATTATCTTTTTATAATAAAAAATATAGTATATATTATATATATATATATAAAATATTATAGATGATATTCTTAACAGATTGGATCTTATTTTATTAAATGTCGAAAAATATGTTACGCGTTTTGATATGATTCTAAAATAGCGCGATCTTAAGTATACATACCAGGAGTTATACCGGTCTCATAATCATATGCATCTTTCCGAGGAAAGCTTAGAGGGCAAAAGTCACGCGGAAACACAACGTCGGAGCGCGCGTAGCGCGGTGGGCCCTGCCGCGTGTTAGCGGGCCCCTTCGCGGCGCACCATGTGGCGGACGTGGATTGTCCGCGCGTCTAGAATTACCCCCGGGGTCCGTGCAGCCGCAGGCCCGCGCCACGAGAGTTAATTGGCTGGAAAACCTTGCTATCCGATACTCGACGCAGCTACCGCCCCGAGATACGTGGCCCCGCGTAATCCATATTTTCATCTGTCAGCCGTTGTAAGCGCGCGCGCGCGCGGCGCGTATATTGCCCCTCTCTTAAAAGATAACTGTACCTCGCGGTGTGTAAAAGGCGGCGTTAAACAGATGTGACGGGTAAAGGCGACTTTTTATATTTGGACTGGCGAAGGGCGCGCATAATTAGATTTTTTTTTAAATTATTTCACTTGTAAAAAATAAATACGAATTACGTAAAAAAACTCGGGCAAAATTTATTATAATATATATACGGTTAATTGTATACTTGCTGTGAGAGAGATATACACATGTATATATGATATAATGAATCCTGTTTACAATTATTTATCATAGAATAGTGCTTGTCTATTTATTTACCGAACGAAAGAGAGGAGATGAGGAAGAACTAGCGAAGCTCATTCCACACACAATTGACTTCTCTCTTTTCTTTTCTTTCTGGATTAGACATCTCTCCCTCCTTCTTCCTCGAAAGATAGGTATTGTTGCGGGTGGTCCGTGGTACACATTGTCAGAGCGGCCACCAGGTAGTGTGGCAGCGTTGCCGCTCGCAATGTTGCAAACGTGGCTTTCCCTCCTTCCCTCCTCATCCCTCTGTAAGGCTCCAGCTTCTTATACGATCGCTTCTCTCTTTATATCTTTTCTCTCTCTCTCTCTCTCTCTCTCTCTCTCTTCCTATATTCCTTTCTTTTTTTTTAATTTTATTTAAGCAATAATCTCTCACTTTAAAAGCTTGAATCACCATTTTCAATTTAAACTTAAAGCTCCTGATTGCTCGCTGAAACCATATATATCGATACCAGAAGAGGGAAATCATGTGAATTTCTTACTTCTTATACATATATCATTGAAAATCCATCGATCGAATCGAACAATTATTTAATCGATATATGCTAATCCACGAGAACGTGATGATTTTTACGTAAAAATATAAAAAATATACGCGACAATTTTTCTATATGCAACAAAATCACGAGTTTTCCATCTTTTCTCTGTTTCAGGGGAAGGCGGAAGGTCAGAGGTCAGCGGTGTGGATTAGGGCGCGACTACAGGATCAGCTAAGTCAGCTGGGTTACTTCCTGCAGAGGCATGCTGGGAAAGTGCTCTTCGTGGCCATTCTCGCCCTGGCCACGTTCTGTGTCGCCCTCAAATCCGTGCAAGTCAATAGTAAGGTCGATCAGCTGTGGGTGCAGGGTAAGTGACCATTGTACACACGTACTTTATTCTCATCCTTCAAGGCCGCATCGCTCTTTAACGATCGTTACAACGCGATACAATAACAGCTCCATATCCGTGTTACTTTCGGTCGTGAAAATTGTGTGAAATATATAGAGAGATTAAAATCACAGCGATAAAAAAACATATAACGAAGAAATAAGAAACACTTTTTATATCGCGTTTATATGCATATTTTATAAATATTATTTTGTAATAAAAATCACAATTAATTTATAATTCTATTTTTAGTGTATAATTCTTTGAATTGTTAAAAATGAAGATATTAAAGAATTCGTTTTATGAAACTTGTCTGAAATGCGTAAAGAAAATGTGACAGCAGAAGAAAACGAATCAATGTGAGAAAATCGTATCGGAGAGCATCAGATCGATTATTCCCAACTGGGGAGCTTGATTTTGCCCCTTCATTTGCCAGAAGCGCGACCGTAAATTTTCACGGCGCGCGGCGTGGAAAACGGGCGAGCAGAAGCAAGAAAGATAGGGAGAATAAATCGTCTGCGGGGAGAGAAGGGAGGAAAAAAAAAGGAGGATACGCGCGTTGCGCTGGCAAAAAGAGGGAAACGACTTGAGCGGAATCTCTTCCCCACCACGCGCTACATTAGTTGCACGCTGGGTGGCCCTTCTATATTTACCCATGGCCCGAACGTTAATTCGAACACCCGTTGCTAACTTATATATGACGGCGTGAACGAGGGCGGCCGTGAGGAAAAATCGAACGTTTCGGGGCGTTTTTACTTCTATTCCATTTGCATAACGGCGCAATATCGTTCACAAATATGTTAAAATCAAAGTCTGTCAAAGTCTTATCAACATTCTTTATATGTTGGATTTTCGCGCTTTAATGTTACTACATAAAATTACAGATGAGCGAAAAATCATGCGATATCCCTGTGACGCAGATAAAAAAAAGTACATTAATGCAACTGGGAAGCAGATCGGAAAAATCTCCCATTTTATTAGCATTTATTGAAGTTTTACTATTTTTTGGAAAAAAAATTAAGTACTTTATATATAAATTATTTTATTTTTACATATCACACACATAATATTGATATGTATGGCTCTAATAATTCTTCAAGTATCCAACATACACACATTTATTTTAAACAAAACAAATTTTATTTAATAACATTATATTATTATATTAATGCAGCGAACTATAAATAAAATGGTAACGTCGAAAAAAATTACTTGCAAGTAAAATTTTTCACGTAATTTTCGTTCGATAGGATATATATTTCGATTAGTTTTGGAAGAATTGAGATGTGCTCTTTATACTTGGGATGAATTTCTCGTTAACGAACATTCGCGCCACAAATTGACGGAACATTCCGTTCGTCGGGACTATAGAGAGATGTTGCCTCGTTGATGTCATGGGTAACTGTATATAGAGATTCTTTCGTTGCGCTCGACTTGGCACGAAGAAACGCCAAGTCGTGTCCCGGTTTTCGATCGGAGGGAAGATATTATCTCGGACCTCCTAGATCGTGTCGTCCGAGGACTAATACGTCCTCGAGCGAACGTTCCGTGACATTTGACCCTGCGAAACTTCACACCCGAGACAAGTGTTTTTCTCGCCGGTATTTATTTTTCCGGTAATAACGAAAAATGACGAATTGGCGTAAAAATCGAAAAATTCTAAGAATTTAACGGATGAGTCTTCAGATAAAAAAATGTTTGACAGTACACATTATAGAGTAAATAATCAGTATTTTTAAGAATTAATAAATTGGAGGATATTTTTGTTGGTCGATGACCCCCCATACTTTAATGAATACTTTGACTTTGTACGTAAAAATTTTCCGCGATTCGTTTCTCGGAAGCACGTTTCGCGCGTAAAACCACCATTCTTTCCACCTTTCACGACCGACGACCGTTCAACGATCGGTATGCGCCCGATTGGTTCCCGCAACTACGAAAGTCGCAACCCGATCGCCGTCGGCAATCACGGCGATAAACCCGCCGCTGTTAAGGATTTATAAGGATCGTTAAAGGAGGCGCGGAACGCGTTGGATTTGCGATCTTGGCCTGAGGCTCGATCTTCGTCTTTCGATATTTTTTTTTTTCTTTTTTGCGCCATTGGACGATTGCGCGGCTTAACGTTTACGGCCTTCGAGGAATTTATATTATTTTAATATTGCATAATATGATACATGTGTGTGTGTACTTATATCATTCTGTGTTGTGTGACTTACTTTTTCAAAAATAACATAGAATTGTGTATCGTGCAACTTGGTACAATACGTATTTATTTCTAATTAAATTTAATCCTCAAATAGAGATTTAATATTTAGGAGACAGTTTAAAAATATATAGTATTTTCCTTGAAAAAGTATTAAAATGAGAAAATATATTCTCCCAAAGCAAAATATTGGCGTTTTAGAATTTTTTACACAAAGTACAACATATCTGATATTCGGAATGATATATGTAATACTTTACAAATTTTAATGATTTGAAATTGCATCAAAAATCAATGATCTCAAATAAAGAGATATAATTTTTTTTAACAATAAGACAATTGAACATTTCGATAATAGTACATAAAATTGATGTCAAGAAAATAATATTTTGCAATTGGGGGAACACATCGGCGCCCGAAGGGTCAATCATTTTTCGATCATTTTCTTCCGTTGTACGGTAGCAATTTAAATCATCTCTCGGTCTCTTTACGAATTGTCGTCACCTATTCCGGACGCGCGCGGCTCGTGGCGCTCGATCGGCCCTTCCGACAATGAGAAGACTGCGCCCGCATATGTTCCGACCGAATACGACGACGCAAGTCACCTCACGGATATCCGGTATCGGATAGAGGCGAGCAAGCGCGCATACGTCTCGTAGCACCGGACTCTGCCTTTGCTGGAGGTGCTGTATCCATTTAACGTCGCGTTCGCCCGTCGCATAATTCTTCCACTACTTTTCTTCATCGGTATCTCGGTAAATAATCCAAGCGTGACAGACGAGACGTACTCCCCACAGGAATGTACCTGACCCTCAAGCGGGAAACATCGTTAAACTTTCACAGAATTCAGATAATATTATGGCAAAAGAGTCAATATACCACTTTTGCCGTGCATATATCATCTAAATTTTCCTAACTAAAATATTTCGACATTTTATTAGTATTTTCGAAAATAGTATAGTAGACTATAATATACAGGGTGCGGCATTTATAGTGACGCGGGCATATTTTTCGGAAACGAAGTGAGATATCAAAAAATGTTTCAATACATAGATATCTAATTTCGAGTTGTACAATGGATCGGAAAAAAATCGCAATTTTTTCGAGATTATGTACGAAAAGAGAGAATTTGTAATCGTGAAGGAGCACTCGCCGACACATTTCGGCGTCGAACATTTCGTAGTCGTCTGACACTCGAGGGAGCTGAGCAACGAGATCAGTGAATGCAACTGCAACATCCGGTGCTGCAAAGCGCGGAGTATCGGCTTTCAATCACCTGCTCACTCGTACCTATACCTATACGAGCACTTCCTTTCGTTCCGAATTCTTTGTGCTGTTCTCGATGTGAGAGAAACGGCGCAGTTCGAGTTACTGATGTAGCGAAAAATACAATACCGTTTCTACAAGATCGGCGAAAGTCATAGCAAAGCAAAAAAAAAAAAAAATTACAATAGAAAGATAAAAAAGGGAAAAATATTCTAAAAATGAAAGAAAATCGCGTGTTTCTATTAAAATTTAGTATTTCTATGGTGCTACATTTTTCTTTAAAAAATGGGATACTGAAAACAATAAATGTGTCAGGCTACGCGAAATATTTAGTATAAGTATTTCAAGATACGAGAATATATAAAAATCGTTTACCTTGGTTATTAATATACATGAAATCGCCGTTTGTCAGAGTAAGAATATTCTTGTTTCGACTGAATCGTGAAATCCGTGAATTCCACAATACACAAACGCGATTGCCGGAAGGTTAAGCAGAAACGTGAATGGCACACGCGCTAATATATCCGTTTTCTTCTTTTTCTCCATTCGGACAACTGCGTGTGGCGGGAAGCGTTTAGCATTCACAGAGGACAGACTGGAGAACAGTGCGGTGGAAAAAGACGAGAATAGCTTATTTTACCTCCATCTCGGATAAGAGAGCAACAATACGTACAGGATGTTTCAAGAAAGATTTGCTTTCCCAAAATGTACGAAAAATTACTCTCTTGTTATTTATTTTCGAAATATTTATAGCATCCTCAAATCACGCAACAAGCGAGAAATTAATCTGTTCTTTTTTCTTTTTTGAAAAAATCAAAATTTAATATCTTGTGTGAGGTAAAAATTAATAAATTATTTATATAAATACATTTAATGAATTTAATGAATGTCACGTTCCATTTTCAATTTTATTATTTAGATAAAGATTAAGATTATTATTTACTTTATATCTATTTTGTTATTTAAAAATGCCACAGATGCAATTAAGATCGTAACTTCTAAAAAATCATTCATGTGGATTAAATTATTTTTTTATTAAATAAATATAAATATTTAAAAACATTATATATTAAGAGAGAAAGAGAGAAATTCAAAGTGGTAAAAATAATCAGAGAAGCAAGTAAATGTTCCGTAATTATATTCCCTTTCTTGATATTACCGTCCATTACGTAATTAATTTTCTTTTACATGGTAAACACCTCTCTTCTTTATAAATTCGGTCTTGTCGTACAGAGAGAACTTCTTGTAGCAACGCGGAAAGATTACAGCCTATAAATTACAATTTCTTCATAACACATTCATTACAGACATCTCTCATAACACATTCATTAGGGCATAATTTGCATTCACTACCACTAACTACAGGATGCAAGGTCGAAATGAGAAAACTAGGAGACACACTCGTCAACCGGTCTCGTCTCGAACGCTTTAATATATGACTTAATCCAGAATTAGAGCCGATGTGAAGAAATTACACAGCGAGCGACTCGACACGCCGCGCCGAACAAAATTATTCGCATATCGGCGCGCTCGGGTACATACAGGGTGTCCCATATCGCGTACATTTTCATCTTTATAACCCCCATCTTACATCGAAAAACATTAAATTTAAAAATACAAGATACCGGGTAAAAAAAAAAATTATGCAATAATTGGTTTTCAGCGGTCGCTTCCATTACGCGTAATGCATTACAAAATCGGGAATTTGCTAATTACCGTCTAATTACATCCAATTACGTCTGAAAAATCACGGCAGAAAGTAGACAGTTTGTGTATATTACGTAGCCCCGATCGCCAAGTTTCGATGTCTGTAATACGTGCGATATCGTCGCGCGCACACGCACGCGCGTGTAGCGGTCCACGCGCGTGCAACAATGTACAGCGAGTAAACAGAAGATGAGATCCTCTGTTTATACGGCCGGTCGGCCGTCCATCCGTCCGTTCGTCCGTCGGTGCAACAACAACAGATTCCTGGTGGGTCTTTGGACGACGGTCTCTTCCAGCTCACTCTCGCCGGCCTTTCTCGCTCCATTCTCCTGCTCGCGTGCTCTTTTTCTTTTTCTCGGCTTCTCCTCTCTTTCTCTCGATCTCCCTCGGAGATCGTTCCTGCCTCTCTCACCTCTCTCTCGCCCACTGGAAGGCATGGAGGCCTAATGAAGATGTAAGCACTCGGGCCGGCCCTCTCGTGCACGGTCGTGCTTTCGTCCTCCGTCCGTCCTTGTCGCACTAACGCGACAAGGCGGCTTCCTTGGCCCTGTACAGGTCGTTCCAAGTGCGTCAAGTTGATGAGGCTACTTTTCTAGTTTCTGATCTCCGATAAATTATCATTTTCTTCGGCGTGATTAATTAATAATATAAATCGAGGTTTTTTATTTATATGATTTGTAATTTTAATAATATCCGTTCGTTTTTTAGTTGCTTTATCTAATTTTATTCTTGGTGTAGAATCTTGTCTGTGTTTAATATATTCCATTGATTTCTTGTAGATGAAGTAGATAAGAATGGTAGACATATGTATCTGATTAAGGTAAATTGATCTAATAAGTAATAAATACAATAAATAAGTACACATAATTTATCGAATTTCTATCTCTTCACACTTTGATCAGACATTTAATAGACGGCTCATAAGATTTATTACAATGTTTAGTAATATTTTTGAAAGTTTGGTATTCGAGCGTAATCCTCTCAGGTTTTCCAATGGGATTAAAATTCGCCATCATCTATTGTAGGACAACGTAAATCATCCTCAAACACAGCGGGGGTCGTTTATCCATCCGTTAAGAAATACAAGATTAACATCTAAGAAATGATCAGAATAAACAGATTTATTTTGGTTTGAAATAATAATTATGTAGATATATAATGCCATTTGCAAATTTCTTTAATAATAATTGCAAACATGTTCAAACGTATAGCATTTAATGAAAGCAAAAGACGAATATAATACGGCAATCGCGTAAATAAAAGCTGATCTTAATACAAATAAATTGATAACTACACTGAAAATCGGCAGATTGAGTATATTGAATAAATCGAAAAAATTAAATTTTTAAGAGATAACCTATATACGATGCGCTGCATGTGTGTGTGCGTGTGTATGTGAGAAATGCGAAATTAAAGTTTGATACGCAGAAAAGACTGTTATCAGCGGCCGGTATTTATTATGATCCATTCAACTCGATCTTGCGTATGCGGGCCCGTTATTGATGAGATAAATCAGCAAGAGATAGTATATGAAATAATAGAAAAATCAAAATTACAGAATAATACGCGAGATTCTGTTTTTTAAGAAATTCGCGTTTGGAGATTTGAGATTTCGCAATTTCTTTTCTCTGTTTTAAACTTGTATGATTTTTTTCAATTGCATCATATCATAGGTCGATGAATTCGTTTCAGTTATCAGGATGTGAAAATGCATATCTTGATATTTTCAAATAATTCATTTAGGATTTTTGATTATTTCTTCTTTTTTTTCTTCATCAACCATCGTAGCTTTAAAATCACAGTATAGGTGCTCTCATTTCTTTGCGCCCTCGGAAAAGTACTTTGTATTTGTTTCTTTTAAGTTATCTCTATGTTTTATAAACTCGATCTGGATTAAATATTTTCGAGATGAAACAAATCTCTTTCGCCGAAAGATTCGTCGAATTTACCGCGAAATGAATTCGCGGATGAATGGCCGGTACTGTGTGTGATTGATGCTTGCTGATGACGGGGATAGTAGAGAGGAGTCATGCGGGAAGGAGAAAGGAAGCGTATCGGGAGAGGGTGGACCAGCTACTCGGTATAGGAACTCTCCTGTGGCCCCTTTAACCGACTATTCCTGACGGAGTGTCGAGACCGAGAGAGCGGCGGAGAAGCGAGCGACGACGATTGTGAGCGGTTGGCGCGGAAGGGGTCGGTCGGCAAAGGGGGCGAGCACCGGGCCCCGCGACGAAGCTGACTCTCCCGCTCGACTCCGACTTGGCTCGACTCTCCGGAGAGAAGATCCGAGAGACGAGAGACTCGGCTCAGGCACGCAGGCCCCACCGCTGGTTGGCTGGCTGGCTGGGTTGGCCTGGCGTACAGAGAGAGCCCACCGGGCCACCCACCGCGACCATTCACCGGAACCGAGCCCCATCCATTCCCAGTGACTCTCATCTGGCCGCGGAAGAGATCCGCGGCCACAAGAGTCCAAAGAGGAAAGACACAGGGTGGGAGAAAGGACCGATTTGCTATCCGTAATGCAAGGGGAAATAATTGAGGAAATTTTTTTTGGAAATCTTATTTGCTTTTTTGCAAATTGTTTAGTTATGTTACATTCGTGTATATAATAATTTTATATATATA
>NW_021853485.1:4230278-4264886 GCF_003651465.1 Formica exsecta
GACTTTTGAAACAATCATAAATAATCAGGTTTGAATTACGTGGTTGATCCTATATATATGCGTATAAAATTTACTGACATTTGAATTCTGTTTGCGCGGTTACAGGAATGCGACAAGTGCATTTCCCGTTTCATATCATGTTGAACGTGTAGCTATAAAATGTTTTTTTCTTGTCTTTTTTTTTCTGGCGTATAATTCGCATGGTTAATCATTTCCTGCACTTGACGATTATGGCTAGTTTCGATTGTTTAATATTTAATATGCATATATTCCAAGATATATAAATTATTTCACAATGTATTATAGAAAAAATATATATTAATATTTTTACAAATATTAAACAGCGTATATTTTTAAAAAGAGACAAACTGTTATAATGCCTACATTTTAAGTAAATCAGTAACGATTATTATTTGAGAAGAATAATTAATGCAACTATTTTAAATAGTTCCCTAAAATTAGAGACGCGCGAAAAATCGAATAAAATAGATCAAGATAGATCTCTTTATCTGATAATTATCTTAATTAATGCGGTTTATAAATTTCGGGATCGTATCTTACGACTTTTCTTCGCCGACCGATATTCGACGGAATTTCGTTATACAGGAAATGAGAAATTGTACGCCTGGAGGAACCGCCCATTAATCTCACGAAAAGGAAAGCGGGCGGGCACACTCTTCTCGCGTAGGAATTTCTAAGCATTTCCTCCGGAGGACTCGAAACGCGGCAACAGCCAGCCGAGGCGTGTCGCAGGAACAAGGACCCCTAACGAGGCTGCGGCCACGTGGTTCTTACGTTTTCACACGCCATAAAGCTGTCCGCACTTACGCGCCGACCGGAGATGAATAGATCCGGCTCTGATGTGAGGAACCACACATCGATCGATCTGGAATAAATAATTGAGATAATAACAGCGCGCGGAAAGTATTTCAGGGTCGGATGGCATTTACATTTCACACACATCCTCGTTTATATTAAAAATTCTTATTACTCATAGTTTTCGAATTGCACATTGGAATTGTTTTCATTCGAGCGGCTTTTACTTTTTTGATTTTTTGAAAAATAAATACGATTAATAATTAGCAAAGATATAGTGGCTTTTGGATTTTTCTCATTTGCACACGAGAGATTTGGAAAGAAAATGAAAATAAAAAAATTTTTGCAAATTTTTATTTTTATAGTAAATATTCAAATATACAATTATAATTTTAATAATGCACGGAATATAAAAAACTGCAAATCAAAAACTGTTTATATTAATCAACATACAGCGATATGTTTCGCAAAAGTTTCAATTTTCGAAACGTTTTTAAATGTTATTGAAATAAATGAGGCAGCTAAACTGATGATTGTATCAATTCTAGCGATATCGATTTAAATTGATTAGCACAACAAGATAAGAGAAACGAGAGAGAAGATGAAAAAAGAAAAAATCTCGATGTATACATATATAAACGAAAAGGGAATTTGCGTGCACCTGCTTCCCCTCTCTTAAAGAAACATAGAGAACGGCGCTCTCGTTATCCTCTTCCTGGAGAACTTTCGAAACTTTCGATCTCGCACATATCGATCTCGCAATCCCAGTGGTCGAGCTGGGAATCGTTATTCCCGACCTAATAGAGCTCTTTCCCGTACGGCAATTGGAAGATGCGATCGTTAGGCTCCACGATATCGCATTAACGTCGATGACTGACCTCCCGGTCTGACCCTGAAAGAGAAAGAGAGAGAGAGAGAACTTCCTTGAAGAGAGGAACGAGACCCCCAAGACTCTTGTGCCGCGCTGCGAAAGAGAATAAAGGGGGGACGTCGCGGGAAATCGGGACATTGTCGCGCAAGATGTCCCTTTTCCCTCCCATCCTTTCCGTCCTCCGGGATACGGGAAGTTTGCGGAAACAATAGGAGAGGAATGGTGAATGAGAGGCGCGCCGACAGAGCTGAAAGACGACGCGGCCATTCAAGAGTGCCCCGGAGCGAGCGGGACCGATGCGCGGAGAGAGGCCGCAATCACGGTAGCCGGAAGGGTGCAGATAGACGGGATGGGAAGAACGCGGTTTGCCGCTCACCCCTTTACCCCCTCCCCTCCTTCTTTCCCATGAACGAGACAGGGACGGAGAAATAATTACAGAGACGTCTCGTCGATAAATCAAGCCCGGTGTTCTCTCTTCATCTCCTTCTCTCTTTCTTTCTCTCCCCCCTCCTCTCGTTTCCTCTCTCTTTCTCTCTTTCTACGTGCTAGTCTCCCCCCAGCCCTCTAAGCATCTCCGTCGATGCTGTCCTTTTTTATTATCTCTCTCTCTCTCTCTCTCTCTCTCTCTCATTTTGTCTGTCCTTGTCTTTCTTCCCGGCTTTCCACCGTTAAGCCACGTTTCTTGCTTCGTAGAGCAGAGAGTAGTGTCTTTATTACGCTCGGTGTTTGGCCGCATTCTACAGGCCGACTCACAAACTCACGAGCTTGCTGTCATCGCAACAGTTACGTCACGAAAGTTGTTACGTGAGTGACAGAATCTATTAAAATGATCGAAATATTTGTCGTACATTAAACAGTAAAAACTATATATCATTAGCTTTGCACATAATTTCTCATATTACTGAACGAGTAAAACTGAAAACATATTTATGCAGTTTCGAAGTAATTTTTAATATTAAAATTATTATTAATGATTTTGATAGAATTTCTCTATTTTTTAGAAAAGTATGTACTTTTAGAGCGTATGTGATTCTCCTTTAGAGAAACTTGAAACTGTTGTTATCTATAATAGAATTTGATAGAAGAACAGACCACAAACCTTTGACATCAATTCATTATTTAACAATTTTTATCTAAAACTGTATGACAACGCGAATTGCAAACTGAAGAAACAAATTCCGCTAAATGTAAACATGATTTTAAGAAAAATAAATATCATGAGTAAAAAGATATCATTATTATTTGGAAAAATGTAATTGTTCACGGACAAACGGACAATTTGCAGAATTTTCAGACCGTAAATAATTCAAACTTGAAAGAAATTAAGCCGGAGATCCGTTTTCTTTCCAGTACCCTTATTACCTCCTTTATGGAGAACGAAGGGTATTCAAGAGCTCTTCCGCCGGATGTAAACAAGATAAAAGAAAATCTCTAAATTTCGTAATCGGTACTTATCTTCTTCTTCAGATTCTTTACTGCTATTATTTTGTGAGATATCGAGTATTTATACCATAGTATAAAATTATATTTATATTCAACTTTTGCTATTATTTTATTATTAGTTATTATTATATTAATTTGATATAATTTTGCATCTCGATTTTTGTAAATAACTTTTACTCTTCTTTTTTTCTTTAATTTTAAATCAATTGTAACGTATTTTAGGATCTTTAATTCAATCAGTGTTATATATATTTAATTGTTCTCTTAAACAACAAATAACTAAAATAACTTTGTTGCATATCCTGCAAAATTGTAATATAATCACATAATATATCTTTTTTTTTTTTTAACAAATCAAATAATAAATTGCAATTAATTTCCTTTGTCATTTAAAATAATGAAATTTTATATTCCTCACGTTATTAAAAAATAATTCATTTTTGTCTCCCTTTTATATATTCTGAAATTTTTCTACATATATCTTTCCAATCGCGGTTCCGAATCAATCGATTTCCAATCATCTTGAAAAGTGAAAAAAGTGTACCGCTGTGTAATTAGGATACTTCTATCATCGCAACTTCACGTCCGCGTTCCGCAAGATGATTTCCGCAAAATCACCGTTTGAGAACCACTTTGGCGCGGCGAGCAATACGGGTGGTCCACGGCGACCGCGTCGTGGCGGAACGAGCAAATACGCCGTCGGCATTTTTGACGGTGAAATCTGACTAGGTGGGATACCAGGGTACCCCGCGCGCGCAACGGCCATCATCCTCGTGTGCCCCTCGTCCATTACTACTGCTCATATATATACGGTGTATAACTCCTTTAAATCGCGCAGCGTGCGCGTCTCGACGTTCCCCGTAAAAATGACGACTCTCCGCGGCTTCTTGTGTCTCCGGCTTCTTTAAATCGCTTATAAAAAGAAAGAAAAAAAAAAAGACGCGAGAAGAGAAGAGATCCCCGTCCTGGATGAGAGATGCTCGTACGTGCGCGCGAGTACTTTCGAGGGAAAAATAACGTCTCTCTCGCGAGACGTCGACCTTTTTTTAAAACCACTCGAATATTTTTCGAGAGTCTTTTTTTTTTATTTATTTTGAAAGAAGAGCAGCTGTGATACCGTCGAACACGAGAGCACTCCAATGTATTTTTTCCTAAAGTTAAAGCTGTTTCCCTCCTGTTATTCCGGAAGTTTTCTCTTCAGAGGATCGTCAGAACCAAAGAATCGTATAAATTTCTTTCCGTTTCTCACATTATACTTCGAAATGGATTAGTTTCACGTGCTATTATTTACTCGTATTTTATATTGCTTATTGGCATTTTAAATATATGGAACCGACCTGTAATCACGTATATATAAGGACATAAGGAAAACAATGAGCACCGGATAGAGGGGATGATCTATGGCAGTCAGATTGCGCGAATCGTCTTCTTCCGCCGTACTTTGGACCACTATTTTCACGACCGTTTCTGGGAATGTTTTATTAGTAGACTGCCAGGAATTTTTGCGTCGGTACAAAGACGGGCGGAGATACGTTACGACACCGCTTCGGCCGATGTTTCTCTTCGGAGAATTGCGCTGGCCGCAAACATCGTCCGCTGGAAGACTTATTATAAAGTCGTTCGACTGAAGGGGCACGTAAATTTTGCACTTTTCTCCCTTTTTAATCTTCTCGTTAAAAGCCCTTCTCGTAAAAGCTACATTTTGAACACATATATCGCTGATTTTGTTCTTCATCATCGGGAAGAACCTACAAGGACGACTCTGTTAGTTCCAAGAAAAAAAAACATCCGTCAAATAACAGCTGTTAATCGAATAACTTAAATAAAGGATGAAAGAAAATGCATCATATTATGACAGAGAAACAATTAATATAAATCACCGCTCGATATAAACTATGTTCCCTTGTCGATGTGTATAATATCCATTAATTTTTCCAGGCGATTGCAAAATTGCAACCCTTGAATCATTCGCTCGCTTTGCTTGCAGAAGGTGGAAGACTAGAAAAGGAGCTGATCTACGCCTCGGAAGCGCTCGGCGAGGCTGCCCCTTCGACGCACCAACTCGTCATCCAGACGCCGAAGCACTCCGGAGTGAATATCCTGCATCCGACTGCGCTCGACGAACATTTGGCCGTCCTGAAGGCTGCGACGCAAGTTACGGTGCACCTGTTCGACATGTGAGTCCTCTTTTCCGTGCAAAAAAAGAGCTTGATTCGAGAACCAAATTAATTCGGGAGAGAGATATATATATTAGGCTATTTGGCGGTATAATTAATTTCCACACGAAAGGGATTGCGATGTTTGCGCAAAATAGTGACACCATTATCAGTAGTACATATTGGAAAAAAAGAGAAAAAATTCTACGTGAGAGAAATCAAGTCAAAAATATATTTATTAGAATAATAATGAGAATAATATTTTCTAACGCGATATTATCGACTCTGTAATTTTCATATATGATTTTCTCTCGAAGACTCGTATAAACAAAAATTTTGTTTTACATATTCGACGTATTTTTTCATATACAAGATTGTCAATCTCCCGGTTGTGTACCGCCAATCTATCCGAGTATATTGCTCTCTGCGGTTCATCACCCGCTTCGAGCATCAGTATAATTTATCAATTATTAATATTCATTTAGTATCAGTTATTTATTAATATTCATTTTTGATGCATAAATTGTTTCACAAATGTATTATACATTGATAAAGTTTTAAATTTAAATTCTTCGCAATCTTATTTTTATCCGAATCTGATGTGAAGTCACGCTAATGTGTGTGTCATTTTGCAGCACGTGGAGGCTGAAGGACTTGTGTTACGCGCCGAGCATACCCAACTTCGACCTGCACTACATCGATCAGGTAATTCAAACGAGCGTGTATATACGACGCACATACGCAACCGCAGACGCGCGCACGTATAGCATGAATGGCGCGCGCGAACGCGTGTTTACGCACCGTCTCCCGGGATCCCATTAGACCCCTAGCGAAGGTATCAGCGCGCGCACGTGACACGTACGTGACGTGTGTTAATAAAGTATCGATATAGCTGTTGCTAAGAAATAGTGATATTCAAACCTTCGAGTACAATTGATAATTGTATTATGATTACTAATTGTATTAGTTTGAACTTTGATTAATTGTAATGCAAATTGTTATCTCTTAATAGAATTTATATCAATCGAGAGCTCAATTAATACAATATATTATACGTTAATACAAATAAAAATTAACGCGATCTTGTAACATTTTTTTTAAAGAAAAATATTGATTAAAAAATTATTAAAAATTTGTGACGTCTCTCTATATTCAGTGGTCGTCGAAGTAAAATATGTGCTCGTTTTCACATTGCTTCACACGCGACTAACGAGTAAAACGCGTTAAAAAGAATCGCGGTGAAGGTATTTTGAGAGGAAAAACTTGAATCTGGAGATTTCATCACGAGAACGCACCAATGTCTCGCTTCCGGGACATTATAAACGTGTTTCGCGCGAGAGAAATGTTTTCTTATGGACTGCCAAAATTCTCATTTACGACCGAGAAAGAGAAATCTTCCTCTCAACATGACATACGATATGTATAATTTTAGTTTTTACTTCTAGTTAGAAAAGTAAAGATTTAATTCTAGGAAATCTTGCGAAATTTTTGCTGCAGGACACCGCAATATAATCAGTCTGAGATTCAAAGAAGCATTTAAAAGTTTGTTTTTCTTTTAACAATAACACACACAAAAAATATAAGCGGGCGCGAGGGGATGATTTTTCTCCGTATAGAGCGATAAACAAAAAAAAAAATCTGATCCTACTAATATCCGACTCCGACATTAACGGTCGTCGCACGGTTTTTCTGGGTACTAGGCCATTACGAGGGCCCACCTCTGGGTTCCTGGAAACTCGAATAGGGCGGTCCGCGTTCTTTCGTAACCCTCGCGCGTCTTACATCCGACGGCGCGGGATAGGATCATCTTAGATTACACCTTGTATCTAAGCGCTGTTTAAACAGCTCGGCGCGCTCGCATTTCCTGAATGACGCTTGAGAAGCAATCTCGCCAAACTCGTAATTTGCATTCATCAAGAACGGGACTCCCTTGCGCTCGCATTAATTCATCCGACGACTCGATTACCTTTTACCTTTCCGAGTGTTTTTTCGCGAAGCAATATCAACTGAATTGGATTGAATCGCAAATTTATCCCATGTATTCCTAAAATATGTCAATCGTATTTTATGCACGACACTATTTTCTATCGCTTTTTGCTATCGTCTATGCTATAATTAAAATTAGTTATAATTAATAATTAGATAGTGTTATTGCTAATAACAAAAGCAATAATATATAATAATAATTTTAAATATCACTTTCATTTAAATAAATTTTGAAACTGAAATAAAAAAGCTTCTAAAAAGCTTTTAAATTTAAATAAAAATTAAACTAGAAAATTTTTTATGAGCATAACTGTTATTTAAATTAAATTTAAAGCTCGGTAATCAAATCTAGATATCAAATCATATATAAAGATATAGAATTCGTTCGATGAAAAGATTTATATACTATACGCTTGTGTACTCCCTCGCGTTTATCTGTCTCTATCTCACTCTCTCGATACAAATCCGCTTATGGATATGCAACTACGCGTGGACATGCAAGCGCCGTATCGGTTGTATACGCGTGGGGCAAGGTTGCGAAGGGCACAGGACAAGGGAAGGAGCAATTAGCGTTGAATAATGGCGCCGGCGTCCCGCTGAGGTATCGTGTCAGGTGCGGTTCGAGTCATTCCACACGAAAACGATCGCCAACTTCTCGGAACAGAGAAAGTGAGCTTCTCTCCCCTGGATCAAGTCAATCAACTTGAAATGCACGAAGTTCAAGAAAGCTATAATTAGACATTTAAAATAAATAAATATATATATTAATAATGGTATTAAAATGGTATTAAAATTCCAATTATAATAACGATATTATAAAGTATATGTTTGTCTCTCTACTTGAAAGAGAGAGGGAGAGAGAGAAAATGGTTGATGTGTTTTTCATTTTTTATTTGCAGATCTTTGACAGTATTATACCTTGCGCCATTATGACACCCCTTGATTGTTTCTGGGAAGGTAGCAAACTCTTGGGTCCAGAATATCCTGTTCATATACCGTAAGTATATATTGCAAATAAATTTTTCCATAATTTATTTTTATAATAAATGACATAAAAGTGATATTTAGAGGATCAAATCTTATTCGCGATCAAATCTTATTTATTTCTTAAATTTCTTCCTCGGCATTGATATCAATTACGTTAGACGCATAAATCTTAGTCTCAGGCACACACATATGGTTAATGACCGACGAAATTATTTAGATCTCTCTTTCGGTTAAGCAGCGAGAACAACAAACCCGTCCAATGGACGAACCTTAATCCCTCAAGGATATTGGACGAGATGAAGAAGTTGCAGTT
Organism: Formica exsecta; assembly: GCF_003651465.1. Taxonomy (NCBI): domain Eukaryota; kingdom Metazoa; phylum Arthropoda; class Insecta; order Hymenoptera; family Formicidae; genus Formica; species Formica exsecta. The sequence goes on from NW_021853485.1 coordinate 4,238,851, forward strand.
CGTGTTCCCCTTTAAAACGCTCGAGGACTGCATGAAGAGAGCCGGAATAACGAACGGCTATCAGAGCAAGCCTTGCTTGAATCCGGCGGATCCGGAATGCCCGGAAACCGCGCCTAACAAAAAATCCCAACAGGTAAGACTCGTCGACGTATTTGCTCAATCGCTAGAATCGCTCAATGATCCGTTGAACGATCTCTAAAAGTACGTAAAAAAATGTCTCGAAGAGAATTTACGATGTTGTATAGCGCGAAAAGTATACGAGAGATGTACCGATCGTAAAAATACACATAGTTTGATAATGGGACGAGATTTGGGACATAAAAAGATTCATACTTTTAGCGAAAATTGTGAGCTGTTCGACAAATAGGCGCTCGTATGCTCGATGTTAAAAAATGTTTAAAAAAAAAGAACGCTGTAACAAGATAATATAAAGACTATCAACCGGCGGCATTCGTGCGTGCGATTCGCGTTGAGAATAATGAGTGAACGTTTGATATTCTGAAGCGGATACAACGGCCGCGAATTGATAGTCGCTTTGATGTCCAACCAGCGATTCCGCGGACGTCGTCTACGATGAATATTTAACCGCACGTTTCTCTACGATCGAAATTTCCTTTGGCGATATCATGTATTCGCTTCGTTTGCTCGCAAAAATTCTTAGTTCGAAGTGTCGCTGCCCTCATGATTTTAATGACTATAGTTTGCTCTAAATCATCGTCCTTATTATAGTTTCCGTTAATTCTCTGGTAATCTATCATGGATCTGTTTAATTTTCAACATGAATATTCATCGCTTTAAAAAATAATAGTAAAATGATTAAATCGAGATCCAGTTGTCTGTAATTTTCTTCGGAGAAAGAATATAAATTTGTGATCTTTAATAATAAAAAAAACCGCATTTCTCAATTTAACGAATGTCATCTATGACGATCGGCCTCAACGGTGATTTTCGGACGTTCGTTAAACGCGAGACAGTAAGATGAGGAAGGGAGAGGCTCGGTTTAAATGAAAAAACGATTCCTCGCGCGAAACGGCCGATGAATATGCGAGTCGCGTGGGTCGCGGCGTAGGGGGGCACACGACGGCCCCCCCGTTCATTAAAATAATAAAATCGAGTGACGTGCGTCATTATTGCGCTACGCCGGTGGTCGCGAACTACGCCCGGCCCAGCAGGTCCCACATACACACACGCATACACACACGTGCATCGCATTACGCGGCCGTCATTTCGGTGTCATTAACATACGCACCGGCCGGCATGCTCTGACACGTGCACAACGTGAATCGCAAGCGCGCGCGTACGTGTGCACGCGTGTGCGTACATCGCAAAGTTACGTGTCTCATCCTCTTTCCTTCCCTTTCTCCGTCTTTCTCAGACACACATCTATTTCTATTTTCATAACGGATGCATGCGCGCTCTCGTACTTAAAGTAATTGCACTTAATGGCACCACGCGGTACGCATCGCGCGGCATGCATACGCTTCGGAATATTTCGAGTGTAGCTGCAGGCGGGGCACGTTGATCGGGTGTTTAAGTCAAGAACCGGCATCGGCGTATTCCGCCGCCTATACACGGGGTGTCTCGAAGACGCTTTGGAATCGATGTATAACGCTGCGTTTCCTCTTGCTAATTTAACGGAATTGACGCGGATCAATTTATGATTAACGTTGTTGATTAAAATGGAAATAATAGATCAATTTTCGTGTTTGTCGATAATTTTAAATAAAAATGAACTTTCTCGACACAATCGAACGATATCGAACGATGAAAAATTTAAGAAACACGGATAGAGATGCTGGAAATGGAGATACAAACGCATTCGTGCGTACGTTTCTCTCTCAAACACGCCAGAAGACACGCCGGAAGGTGTCACGAGCACGAGTAAAAAGCACGAAAAGCGTGCCGATGACTCGACTACATTCTACACGCTTCTTCTTCTGGAATTACGTAACAGCGGCCAGGTGTGAGGTAGCCGATTCGAATCGCAATGTGGGGACGATCGCGAGGCTTTATTTGGTATATATGTCTTTGCTATGTATATAGCATACCTCTCGTTTATATACTTCTGATGCAATGGCGCTCGACCGCGGTCCTCTAATTCGATTAGGACGATTCTTTCTCATCGTATTAGCTTGTACCGATTACATTCAATTAATATATAGATATGCTCTTATACATAGAGTGGTAAGATAAGAATCATAAATCTTTTGTTTTTCTTAGCCTTCCATTTGTCGCGAATTGTCAATTCTTAGACATTTCTTCTATCTTAGACATTTTCGTAATTAAATTTTAAATTGAAATTTTACAAAAGTAAAATCTATAAAAAAGATTGAAGAATATGATGTTATCTATTTCTCTCAAGTTTGGTTTTCTTTTTTCTTGAGAAAAACCTTTTATTTTCAATCGCTTATCAACTCAAAGCCTATAAATTATTGGCTGCGGCTCTTGCGGTTAAAGGCTGCGGCCATGAAATTTTCGTAAAGAGAGAAGATCGATCAAAAGATCGATAGTCGATTCGAGAAAAGTGAGAAAAACGTCATTTGTATTTCTACACAATCGGGGAAGGAAAACCTTTGCTCAAGATGTCCAGATACAGCAAAAGAATTTCGTTGTTGAGACTCTATTCTTTGTTGCGTTGCTCAGGACGTTCATCTGTTCTTGCATGGTATAAAGGACAAGCTGCCCGAAGCGGCTAGATCGCCCAAAGTTGCGGTATGCCCTTTTATAGGACTCTATAAAATTTCTCGCTGTGGGGTCCACGGCACCCCGACTACCCTATAGGAAAGAACGTCGCTCGAATCGTCCCCTGTCCCCCTGTCCCTGTAATAATTTTTTACCGGAGGAATTCCTAGCGTGACTTGACACGATTCTGCCTTCGCGGTCACGCTCGAGAGATTCATAGATGAAAAACAAAATGTTGCAGAAGGGCTCTCAAGGTGACAGATAGAAGAAGAAACGCGCTTTAATTTAAGCGCGAGGCTTAAAATTTAAATTACGCATGAAAGATCGAAATTTTATTTTTAAAAAATCTTATATATTGTTTTTTTTTTAATATTAATTATTATATTGCCGCGTATTTTTCAAAAATATGGATTAATAATTGAAAAATGCACCTTTCTCGTACGTTTGAGCGTCATAAATTAATTATCACACGTATCAGAAAATAAATATTTTATTTTTAATTTGTTTTTGTTTCCGAAAAATTATATTTTGAGTCCGATTTCTCTTTTTATGTCAAAATATTTAATTCCGCTCAAGGCGGCTTTTTTCGTTTTATCTCCGTTCTATGTAAATGTATGCTTTCTGCAACAGGTACCTGATGTAGCAGTCGAATTGACAGGCGGTTGCTACGGATTCGCGGCCAAGTACATGCATTGGCCGGAAGAACTCCTAATCGGCGGTGCCAAGCACAACAAGACAGGCCATTTGACTCGTGCGGCCGCATTGCAGACCGTAGTGCAGCTTATGGGCGAACGGGAACTGTACGACTTTCTGGCGAACACCTACAAAGTCCATCATATCGATTGGTCACAGGAAAAGGCAGCCCAGGTGCTGGAGACTTGGCAGAGAGCGTTTAGCAACGAGGTGAAGAAGCAAGTGGAGATGAACGTGTCGATGCCGTACAACCTGAACGCCTTCAGTACGACCACTTTGAATGACATCCTCAGGAAATACAGCGTGGTGTCCGTCATGAAGATCGCGATCGGTGGCGCGCTTATGGTTAGAAATCAAACTCTGTAATTGATTAATCATATAATTATTATACTATTATTACGCTTGTGATATATCATGAAGCTTAAAACACTCATTTTATTTAACTATTTCGTATTATTTAACTCATTTTATTTATTTATATTTAACGTACACATATACTAATTCCATATTTTATTTTTCTAGTTGTTATATGCCGGGATAGCCCTCCTCCGTTGGAAAGATCCGGTGCGCTCGCAATCCGGAGTAGGAATAGCCGGCGTGATGCTGATTTGCGCTACTGTAGCCGCCGGATTGGGCTTCTGCGCGCTTCTGGGTATTCCGTTTAATGCCACTACGACGCAGATAGTGCCGTTTCTCGCACTCGGTCTGGGCGTACACGACATGTTCCTACTGACGCACACGTACGCCGAGCTGTCGGTGAACGAGGTGCCCAGCGGCGAGCAAACGGGAGTCGTTCTCAAACGAACCGGTCTGTCGGTGCTGCTGACGGGTCTCACCAATGTTTCCGCCTTCTTCGCCGCGGCGATAATCCCGATCCCGGCTCTCAGAACGTTCTGTCTGCAAACTGGTATCTTGCTGCTATTCAATCTGGCCGCTATGCTGCTGATCTTCCCTGCAATGGTCAGCCTGGACCTGCGACGTAGACGCTCAGGCAGGAAAGATATTCTCTGTTGTTGTTTGCCGGCATTGCCCAATCTCAAGAAGAACAAATACTCGATGAAGAATAACGGCACGGTCAAGCAAATGGTCACTAGGGCAATCCCGCCTGAAAGACGAGAGACTTGTACTCAGATCCTAACATCGCACAACACGCAGAACGAATCCTGGGTATGAAATGACGTACATGTATGCATATATTATGTGTGTATACTGAATCTTATTCTATATAAAGCGAAAGGTTGCGAAGCTAAATGTATTTTAACATAAAAATTGGAGGAATTATATTAGCAAACGTACCACCTGGTAATACAACAAAGTGAAAAGAACTCGCTTTTACGAGTAAAATAAAGCAATAAAAAATGATAATGTTATTTTTTTACGCATTCAAAAATTAAATTATGGAGCTATGCTTATAAATATCCCTTCATTATTGCAGATAGGTGGACATATTGACGTGGAACTGGAAAAGCAGTGCACTGAGGAAGATGCTCTGACCGGCTGTTCTCAGGATGACTGCCTGAGTTTCTCCTTGACAAAGCTCGCGGCCCGGCATTATGCTCCCTTCATCAGCCGACCCTCCACCAAAGTCTTTGGCATGATGATTTTAGTCATCGTGCTGGCTGGCAGCGTATGGGAGGCGATGCGCGTACGCGATGGCTTGGATTTGACCGACCTGGTGCCGCAGAACTCGAACGAGCATGCATTTTTGGCCGCCCAGGCGAAGCACTTTGGCTTTTATAATATGTACGCGATCACCGGGCGAGACTTTGAATACCCAAACAATCAACGATTATTGTACGAATATCACGATGCCTTTGTACGGATCAAAAACGTCATCAAAAACGACAACGGCGGACTGTCCGAATTCTGGCTTGGTCTGTTCCGTGATTGGCTGAAGAATCTACAAGCAGCATTTGACAAGGATTATAACAATGGTTGTATCACCCAGGAGAGATGGTACAAGAATGCGAGCGACGAAGCAATTCTGGCATATAAACTGCTTGTTCAGACTGGCTATGTGGACAATCCGATCGATAAGACGTTGATCACTCAAGTGCGATTGGTCGATTCGGAAGGTATTATCAATCCGCGTGCCTTCTACAACTATCTGAGTGCCTGGGCATCTAACGACGCGCTTGCCTATGGTGCCTCGCAGGCGAATCTGCGACCCGAACCGCGTCAGTGGATCTATACCAACGACCATGAGCTGAAAATCCCAAAGAGCATGCCGCTCACTTATGCGCAGATGCCATTCAATCTTCATAAGCTCACCGATACGCAGCAGATCACAGAATTGATCGGTAGCATTCGGAAACTATGCAAAAGATTCGAGGAGCGCGGCCTGCCGAATTTCCCATCCGGCATACCGTTTCTCTTCTGGGAACAATACATGGATCTGAGGAGCTGCTTGGGAATCGCTCTTCTGGCCGCTTTGAGCGCAAGCATCATCATCGTTGGGGTGCTGTTGTTGAATATGTGGGCCACCCTGCTGGTCGGCATTTCCTTAGGTGCCGTCGTTCTGCAATTATTAGGCATCATGGGTCTATTTGACATCAAACTGAGTGCTGTACCTGCCGTACTGCTGGTAATCAGCGTCGGCATAGCTGTTCACTTTACGGTGCACATTTGCCTGGTAAGTGCAATTTAAAATAAATTTCTTCGTTTAGTGTTATTTTTTAAGCTTAACTTTATGCTCCTCTTTCTAATTCCTCATTTCGATCATATTGAATTATGACATCAAAAGCGAGAAATCACATGTTTTTTTTTCAAAATTCGAAAATATAACTCAACGCATTTAGACATCTTTGCGATCGTTATTTCAACGATCACATTAGTTAATATGCGCTAATAGCTTTATATTTTATTGACCGCTTCTGCTAATATCACATGAATATTTTTCAGAGTTTCATCACTAGTGTGGGAAGCAGAGATCGCAGAATGCGCTTAGCTCTGGAGCATATGTGTGCTCCGATCGTCCATGGCGCGCTCACCATGCTGCTTGCAGTGGCGATGCTTGCCTTCTCCGAATTTGACTTTATAGTCAAATATTTCTTCTTCATACCATTATGCGTAATCGGCGTCGGCCTCGTAAATGGTATTTTCTTCTTCCCGATTCTGCTGTCTCTAATTGGCCCATCAGCGGAAGTGATCCCGAACGATTATCCGGATCGTATATCTACGCCGACACCGCCGGCATCACCAATTGTGAGAAGATCTAAGCCTCCCGCACCGCCAAGGAGGTCTCATAAAATCGAGAACGCTAGGTTGCATGCCGAGCCGTCACTCACAACCATCACAGAGGAACCTAACTCGTGGCACAGCACACAGGAGTCTTGCATCATTGTCCAACCGGAACTCAAGGTGGAAACCACATCCACGTGCGGCAACCAGGTACGTCAAAAAATTGTTCTAATAATAGACTTGCGATAAATCAATCAGCATGGAGGCGTATCTCACCTAATAAAGTGTAATATCGCGCATCCTCTCCGAGCATGACTAACGAGCGTGTTCTCCTGTCACTTTGACTAACAGAACTGTAGCGGATCGGACACGAGCGGGTCTAGTCGAACGTCACCGATTCCGTCCACTCCACACATTACCACCAAGGTCACCGCAACGGCGAACATCAAAGTCGAGGTTCATACACCGTTAACCAGTGAGTATAAATAATTTAAAAAATTCTCTAATGTTTAAAAATGCCGCTTGAGGTTTTACCCGAGATTTAAACTAACTTGAAATGCTTTTTTTTACTAACACAATTGTGATCGAGTACTACTGGAATTCGCTTTTGAATAAGCTCGATCTGATTTCTTTTTCATGAGATCGATAATTCTAACTTTTCAGAAAAGTTTTATTTTGAAAATTAGAATAAATTCGCGCATTGCTAAAATATATAACATTGCAAAACTCTAAAAGAGAATTCATAAAACTATGTAATGTATATTTTTTTCTGATTTTTTATATAAATACCGCTCTACTTTCTCATAATAAGTCTTTACGTATTAATCCTCATTTTTTCGTTATTATAATAATAGTTTTGCAAGTTATGCAATTTAATGTCATGATAAAATATGCTTACCTCTGTCAACATTATTATAGGCGGAGTGGATCGTAGTGAAAAATGCCGGCACACTAGCACCGGTAGTCGAAGGAGCTCGCGCTGCAGTGCGAACGTTAATGCTGGGGAGTCTTCCGGCTCCAGTTCTGAGCCGGATTCAGACTTTAACCCAAAACATTGATAACAAGAACCGAGGGGACCAGCAGCTGCTGCTCAAGTACCACGCAAAGCGGGAAAACACAGAAGGCTGACTAGTATAGATTAATAAATTTTTCATCTTCTCTTCCTCTTTCCTTTCTCCTATCTCGGCCCTTTATCCGTTTCTTTTTCTTTCTTTCTTTCTCTCTCTCTCTCTTTCTCAAATGAGTAATACAACAGCATAGTTGTTTTACTCAAATATTAGAAACGAAAGTATTACAACGCACACACAATTGTATTTTTACAATGTATGTAAGTACTTTTTGCAAAAAAACATTAATATCGCATGTTTAATACTTTTTATACCGAATTTTAAAGTGACAGACACCTATAGGAAATATAAGAAACAAAATTGTATTTATACAATTATATACAATATAATATAATACAATTACAATATAATAGAATTTAATTAGAGTTTTTAAGATCAGGATCCATATTTATATTTTATACACATATTATAAATATACAAATTGCGCTCTCTATAACGGTTTTTTAAGCAAATTACTAAAGTTTTTAATCATGAGAAAAACCATAGACATAGACATATACACACACACACAAACATATATATATATACAATATAAATCGGGTATTGATGATATAACCTGAAGAATAGAGCAGGAAAAATTAGAAAAAATTCCATCTCTTTTTCTGACGAAAGATTGCACAGGCATAAATGAAAAAAAAAAAAATACTTTTTTGATTCTTCAGCTATCTCTCATTTTCTCTCCTTTTTATCTCTTCCTCCAGCAAAGTTGAATGTAGAACTTCTGCTCGGTCTATATGTACTATGTCTATGTATCTATGCGCAAAATTAATTTTTAAGCAAAATGAAATGAAATGGCATGTTATTTGAATATTTCAACAGCGTATTAAATATGTGATAGTATTATCAATGACAATAATGCGCGCGTACAACTTTAATAAGTAAATTTACTAGACTATTTTAGTTAAATTTATTTAATTAATGACTTGCGCACTGCGAGACAAGAGAATGGTTTGGATCATATACTATCAACAAAGACATAAAGACATTGAATGATTTATTTTTTATAGATAGTATATGATAGTATCTATTTTGTCTCTATTTAGTAAATGAAAGGCACCAATGTGTGGTAATATTTACAAAATATATACTTAACTGGGAGAGAGCACTTATTTAGTTGTATATACCTGTGTTATTACAGGTATCTTTAATTAGAAAAATTAAAGATTTACCGCCGCTAGGATATGCGATGTTCTTCAAATGTAATTGCGAAATATTTTTAGAAGAGAAATGCCTTTTTTATGGGTGCGACGGAACTTTCCGATATTATTATTTATTTTTTCGATGTTAATGAGAAATACATACATATATACATATATACATACATATTTATATATGTATGTATGTATGTATGAGGATGTGTATGTATGTGTATGTATATGTATACGTAATGCGCAATGTGTATGTGACTACGAGCGATATACCGAATCTCTGTGTGTGAGACCTATTTATTATTTATTTTTATAATAATAATATTCCTCGGTGTTTTTCGCACGCGGATATGCGTGTGCGAAGCGGTGCTTGTACGATTTCGCGCACGAATCTGATGTTGACTTGTAAAAATACTTTTATTTATGTCTTATATAAGTGAGAATAGAACAACACACGTTGCGTACGCGGCGTACAATGACGGTACTTAATTTAATAGAGTATCCTATTCCTATTCTGATTCATACCTCTGATGTGTTGTGTATAAATCTGTGTAATATATATATATATATATATATATATATATATATATATATATATATATATATATATATATATATATATATATATATATATATATATATATATATATATATATATATATATATATATATATATATATATATATATATATATATATATATATATATATATATATATATATATATATATATATATATATATATATTACACAGATTTATACACAACACATCAGAGGTATGAATCAGAATAGGAATAGGATACTCTATTAAATTAAGTACCGTCATTGTACGCCGCGTACGCAACGTGTGTTGTTCTATTCTCACTTATATAAGACATAAATAAAAGTATTTTTACAAGTCAACATCAGATTCGTGCGCGAAATCGTACAAGCACCGCTTCGCACACGCATATCCGCGTGCGAAAAACACCGAGGAATATTATTATTATAAAAATAAATAATAAATAGGTCTCACACACAGAGATTCGGTATATCGCTCGTAGTCACATACACATTGCGCATTACGTATACATATACATACACATACATACACATCCTCATACATACATACATACATATATAAATATGTATGTATATATGTATATATGTATGTATTTCTCATTAACATCGAAAAAATAAATAATAATATCGGAAAGTTCCGTCGCACCCATAAAAAAGGCATTTCTCTTCTAAAAATATTTCGCAATTACATTTGAAGAACATCGCATATCCTAGCGGCGGTAAATCTTTAATTTTTCTAATTAAAGATACCTGTAATAACACAGGTATATACAACTAAATAAGTGCTCTCTCCCAGTTAAGTATATATTTTGTAAATATTACCACACATTGGTGCCTTTCATTTACTAAATAGAGACAAAATAGATACTATCATATACTATCTATAAAAAATAAATCATTCAATGTCTTTATGTCTTTGTTGATAGTATATGATCCAAACCATTCTCTTGTCTCGCAGTGCGCAAGTCATTAATTAAATAAATTTAACTAAAATAGTCTAGTAAATTTACTTATTAAAGTTGTACGCGCGCATTATTGTCATTGATAATACTATCACATATTTAATACGCTGTTGAAATATTCAAATAACATGCCATTTCATTTCATTTTGCTTAAAAATTAATTTTGCGCATAGATACATAGACATAGTACATATAGACCGAGCAGAAGTTCTACATTCAACTTTGCTGGAGGAAGAGATAAAAAGGAGAGAAAATGAGAGATAGCTGAAGAATCAAAAAAGTATTTTTTTTTTTTCATTTATGCCTGTGCAATCTTTCGTCAGAAAAAGAGATGGAATTTTTTCTAATTTTTCCTGCTCTATTCTTCAGGTTATATCATCAATACCCGATTTATATTGTATATATATATATGTTTGTGTGTGTGTGTATATGTCTATGTCTATGGTTTTTCTCATGATTAAAAACTTTAGTAATTTGCTTAAAAAACCGTTATAGAGAGCGCAATTTGTATATTTATAATATGTGTATAAAATATAAATATGGATCCTGATCTTAAAAACTCTAATTAAATTCTATTATATTGTAATTGTATTATATTATATTGTATATAATTGTATAAATACAATTTTGTTTCTTATATTTCCTATAGGTGTCTGTCACTTTAAAATTCGGTATAAAAAGTATTAAACATGCGATATTAATGTTTTTTTGCAAAAAGTACTTACATACATTGTAAAAATACAATTGTGTGTGCGTTGTAATACTTTCGTTTCTAATATTTGAGTAAAACAACTATGCTGTTGTATTACTCATTTGAGAAAGAGAGAGAGAGAGAAAGAAAGAAAGAAAAAGAAACGGATAAAGGGCCGAGATAGGAGAAAGGAAAGAGGAAGAGAAGATGAAAAATTTATTAATCTATACTAGTCAGCCTTCTGTGTTTTCCCGCTTTGCGTGGTACTTGAGCAGCAGCTGCTGGTCCCCTCGGTTCTTGTTATCAATGTTTTGGGTTAAAGTCTGAATCCGGCTCAGAACTGGAGCCGGAAGACTCCCCAGCATTAACGTTCGCACTGCAGCGCGAGCTCCTTCGACTACCGGTGCTAGTGTGCCGGCATTTTTCACTACGATCCACTCCGCCTATAATAATGTTGACAGAGGTAAGCATATTTTATCATGACATTAAATTGCATAACTTGCAAAACTATTATTATAATAACGAAAAAATGAGGATTAATACGTAAAGACTTATTATGAGAAAGTAGAGCGGTATTTATATAAAAAATCAGAAAAAAATATACATTACATAGTTTTATGAATTCTCTTTTAGAGTTTTGCAATGTTATATATTTTAGCAATGCGCGAATTTATTCTAATTTTCAAAATAAAACTTTTCTGAAAAGTTAGAATTATCGATCTCATGAAAAAGAAATCAGATCGAGCTTATTCAAAAGCGAATTCCAGTAGTACTCGATCACAATTGTGTTAGTAAAAAAAAGCATTTCAAGTTAGTTTAAATCTCGGGTAAAACCTCAAGCGGCATTTTTAAACATTAGAGAATTTTTTAAATTATTTATACTCACTGGTTAACGGTGTATGAACCTCGACTTTGATGTTCGCCGTTGCGGTGACCTTGGTGGTAATGTGTGGAGTGGACGGAATCGGTGACGTTCGACTAGACCCGCTCGTGTCCGATCCGCTACAGTTCTGTTAGTCAAAGTGACAGGAGAACACGCTCGTTAGTCATGCTCGGAGAGGATGCGCGATATTACACTTTATTAGGTGAGATACGCCTCCATGCTGATTGATTTATCGCAAGTCTATTATTAGAACAATTTTTTGACGTACCTGGTTGCCGCACGTGGATGTGGTTTCCACCTTGAGTTCCGGTTGGACAATGATGCAAGACTCCTGTGTGCTGTGCCACGAGTTAGGTTCCTCTGTGATGGTTGTGAGTGACGGCTCGGCATGCAACCTAGCGTTCTCGATTTTATGAGACCTCCTTGGCGGTGCGGGAGGCTTAGATCTTCTCACAATTGGTGATGCCGGCGGTGTCGGCGTAGATATACGATCCGGATAATCGTTCGGGATCACTTCCGCTGATGGGCCAATTAGAGACAGCAGAATCGGGAAGAAGAAAATACCATTTACGAGGCCGACGCCGATTACGCATAATGGTATGAAGAAGAAATATTTGACTATAAAGTCAAATTCGGAGAAGGCAAGCATCGCCACTGCAAGCAGCATGGTGAGCGCGCCATGGACGATCGGAGCACACATATGCTCCAGAGCTAAGCGCATTCTGCGATCTCTGCTTCCCACACTAGTGATGAAACTCTGAAAAATATTCATGTGATATTAGCAGAAGCGGTCAATAAAATATAAAGCTATTAGCGCATATTAACTAATGTGATCGTTGAAATAACGATCGCAAAGATGTCTAAATGCGTTGAGTTATATTTTCGAATTTGCGTGCCTTCTACAACTATCTGAGTGCCTGGGCATCTAACGACGCGCTTGCCTATGGTGCCTCGCAGGCGAATCTGCGACCCGAACCGCGTCAGTGGATCTATACCAACGACCATGAGCTGAAAATCCCAAAGAGCATGCCGCTCACTTATGCGCAGATGCCATTCAATCTTCATAAGCTCACCGATACGCAGCAGATCACAGAATTGATCGGTAGCATTCGGAAACTATGCAAAAGATTCGAGGAGCGCGGCCTGCCGAATTTCCCATCCGGCATACCGTTTCTCTTCTGGGAACAATACATGGATCTGAGGAGCTGCTTGGGAATCGCTCTTCTGGCCGCTTTGAGCGCAAGCATCATCATCGTTGGGGTGCTGTTGTTGAATATGTGGGCCACCCTGCTGGTCGGCATTTCCTTAGGTGCCGTCGTTCTGCAATTATTAGGCATCATGGGTCTATTTGACATCAAACTGAGTGCTGTACCTGCCGTACTGCTGGTAATCAGCGTCGGCATAGCTGTTCACTTTACGGTGCACATTTGCCTGGTAAGTGCAATTTAAAATAAATTTCTTCGTTTAGTGTTATTTTTTAAGCTTAACTTTATGCTCCTCTTTCTAATTCCTCATTTCGATCATATTGAATTATGACATCAAAAGCGAGAAATCACATGTTTTTTTTTCAAAATTCGAAAATATAACTCAACGCATTTAGACATCTTTGCGATCGTTATTTCAACGATCACATTAGTTAATATGCGCTAATAGCTTTATATTTTATTGACCGCTTCTGCTAATATCACATGAATATTTTTCAGAGTTTCATCACTAGTGTGGGAAGCAGAGATCGCAGAATGCGCTTAGCTCTGGAGCATATGTGTGCTCCGATCGTCCATGGCGCGCTCACCATGCTGCTTGCAGTGGCGATGCTTGCCTTCTCCGAATTTGACTTTATAGTCAAATATTTCTTCTTCATACCATTATGCGTAATCGGCGTCGGCCTCGTAAATGGTATTTTCTTCTTCCCGATTCTGCTGTCTCTAATTGGCCCATCAGCGGAAGTGATCCCGAACGATTATCCGGATCGTATATCTACGCCGACACCGCCGGCATCACCAATTGTGAGAAGATCTAAGCCTCCCGCACCGCCAAGGAGGTCTCATAAAATCGAGAACGCTAGGTTGCATGCCGAGCCGTCACTCACAACCATCACAGAGGAACCTAACTCGTGGCACAGCACACAGGAGTCTTGCATCATTGTCCAACCGGAACTCAAGGTGGAAACCACATCCACGTGCGGCAACCAGGTACGTCAAAAAATTGTTCTAATAATAGACTTGCGATAAATCAATCAGCATGGAGGCGTATCTCACCTAATAAAGTGTAATATCGCGCATCCTCTCCGAGCATGACTAACGAGCGTGTTCTCCTGTCACTTTGACTAACAGAACTGTAGCGGATCGGACACGAGCGGGTCTAGTCGAACGTCACCGATTCCGTCCACTCCACACATTACCACCAAGGTCACCGCAACGGCGAACATCAAAGTCGAGGTTCATACACCGTTAACCAGTGAGTATAAATAATTTAAAAAATTCTCTAATGTTTAAAAATGCCGCTTGAGGTTTTACCCGAGATTTAAACTAACTTGAAATGCTTTTTTTTACTAACACAATTGTGATCGAGTACTACTGGAATTCGCTTTTGAATAAGCTCGATCTGATTTCTTTTTCATGAGATCGATAATTCTAACTTTTCAGAAAAGTTTTATTTTGAAAATTAGAATAAATTCGCGCATTGCTAAAATATATAACATTGCAAAACTCTAAAAGAGAATTCATAAAACTATGTAATGTATATTTTTTTCTGATTTTTTATATAAATACCGCTCTACTTTCTCATAATAAGTCTTTACGTATTAATCCTCATTTTTTCGTTATTATAATAATAGTTTTGCAAGTTATGCAATTTAATGTCATGATAAAATATGCTTACCTCTGTCAACATTATTATAGGCGGAGTGGATCGTAGTGAAAAATGCCGGCACACTAGCACCGGTAGTCGAAGGAGCTCGCGCTGCAGTGCGAACGTTAATGCTGGGGAGTCTTCCGGCTCCAGTTCTGAGCCGGATTCAGACTTTAACCCAAAACATTGATAACAAGAACCGAGGGGACCAGCAGCTGCTGCTCAAGTACCACGCAAAGCGGGAAAACACAGAAGGCTGACTAGTATAGATTAATAAATTTTTCATCTTCTCTTCCTCTTTCCTTTCTCCTATCTCGGCCCTTTATCCGTTTCTTTTTCTTTCTTTCTTTCTCTCTCTCTCTCTTTCTCAAATGAGTAATACAACAGCATAGTTGTTTTACTCAAATATTAGAAACGAAAGTATTACAACGCACACACAATTGTATTTTTACAATGTATGTAAGTACTTTTTGCAAAAAAACATTAATATCGCATGTTTAATACTTTTTATACCGAATTTTAAAGTGACAGACACCTATAGGAAATATAAGAAACAAAATTGTATTTATACAATTATATACAATATAATATAATACAATTACAATATAATAGAATTTAATTAGAGTTTTTAAGATCAGGATCCATATTTATATTTTATACACATATTATAAATATACAAATTGCGCTCTCTATAACGGTTTTTTAAGCAAATTACTAAAGTTTTTAATCATGAGAAAAACCATAGACATAGACATATACACACACACACAAACATATATATATATACAATATAAATCGGGTATTGATGATATAACCTGAAGAATAGAGCAGGAAAAATTAGAAAAAATTCCATCTCTTTTTCTGACGAAAGATTGCACAGGCATAAATGAAAAAAAAAAAATACTTTTTTGATTCTTCAGCTATCTCTCATTTTCTCTCCTTTTTATCTCTTCCTCCAGCAAAGTTGAATGTAGAACTTCTGCTCGGTCTATATGTACTATGTCTATGTATCTATGCGCAAAATTAATTTTTAAGCAAAATGAAATGAAATGGCATGTTATTTGAATATTTCAACAGCGTATTAAATATGTGATAGTATTATCAATGACAATAATGCGCGCGTACAACTTTAATAAGTAAATTTACTAGACTATTTTAGTTAAATTTATTTAATTAATGACTTGCGCACTGCGAGACAAGAGAATGGTTTGGATCATATACTATCAACAAAGACATAAAGACATTGAATGATTTATTTTTTATAGATAGTATATGATAGTATCTATTTTGTCTCTATTTAGTAAATGAAAGGCACCAATGTGTGGTAATATTTACAAAATATATACTTAACTGGGAGAGAGCACTTATTTAGTTGTATATACCTGTGTTATTACAGGTATCTTTAATTAGAAAAATTAAAGATTTACCGCCGCTAGGATATGCGATGTTCTTCAAATGTAATTGCGAAATATTTTTAGAAGAGAAATGCCTTTTTTATGGGTGCGACGGAACTTTCCGATATTATTATTTATTTTTTCGATGTTAATGAGAAATACATACATATATACATATATACATACATATTTATATATGTATGTATGTATGTATGAGGATGTGTATGTATGTGTATGTATATGTATACGTAATGCGCAATGTGTATGTGACTACGAGCGATATACCGAATCTCTGTGTGTGAGACCTATTTATTATTTATTTTTATAATAATAATATTCCTCGGTGTTTTTCGCACGCGGATATGCGTGTGCGAAGCGGTGCTTGTACGATTTCGCGCACGAATCTGATGTTGACTTGTAAAAATACTTTTATTTATGTCTTATATAAGTGAGAATAGAACAACACACGTTGCGTACGCGGCGTACAATGACGGTACTTAATTTAATAGAGTATCCTATTCCTATTCTGATTCATACCTCTGATGTGTTGTGTATAAATCTGTGTAATATATATATATATATATATATATATATATATTTACATATATATATATATAGTACCAGTGACCAATAGTCACGCATACATGCGAAACGCGTCGTCACGTAAGGTGTGACACGCGCGAAATTATGTACAATATATTAAGCGAGAAGTATTTCTTTAAGTCAAGTCAATTTTTGTATACATATGCGAGTACTCGAGATGCGTATTTAAAGCGGCCTGCGAGACGGCTTTTATATACTTTGTATAAAGTTGTATTCTATAAGTTTGCGGAAGGGAAAAAAATAGTCAATATACCTCTAATATACGTATAAATTGCACCATGACTATTACTACAAACATAGTAAGGATCTAATTATTTTTGATGTAACGAATTTTTTTTGTAACAGCGACCCTCTACTTGTATGATTTATAATCCAATTTTTGTAAATACAATAACATTGTAAGAAAAATCTTTGTACATTTTTACTGTCGTCACAATATCTGCTAATATTAAGATATGAAATTACAAATATTTTGTTTTACTGTGGAACTCGTACATACACACACACACACACACACACACTCATACATACCTTAAAAATGTTCAAACTGTATTAAAAAACATGTTGGCTTTCACTTCTCATAAACTTACTAAAAGTTTCATCAAGATAAATATCTTTTATCTTTGGAACTAATTATATACATGTTACAAATTAATTATAAAAATAACATTTTTATTTCAATATTTTGGAATTTTTAATGAAGGAAGCTCGATTTTGTCAAGAATTTGTTATAAAAAAAGGATACTTTTGTATAAATTACAAAAATATATAAATAGTGTTTCATCGATTTGTACTCATTTTTTAAAAATCTATTATTTTAAATATTACGATAGAGAAAGAAAAGCTTAAATAAATCTATTTTGATACGTATTTCTTGAGAAACTCTGGAAAGAAAGGTAAGATTTCTCTGAAATCGCTGTCTGTATTGCAATTTCTCGGACAAATGCAGTACCTGAAATGACTGGAATTTAAAAGCACGCGCCGGAAGTTGCGCCATCTGTACTGCGAACGACTCGGCTCGTTGATCGACTTCCGTCCTGATCGGTTTACGCAACAGATCAAGACGGACGGTATCGAAGAGGAAGAAATTTTTGTCGGACGAAGAGAAAATCCTCGAGCGAAAGGATGTTGCGCGTCGTAGCGTCACGCGTGGCTTCGGCGATGGTGCCCCGAGTAACGGCCACAAGCCTCGTCGGTGTGCAGAGCACCAGGGCATCCCACGGTTCCAGGGAGTCCGATGAGGAGTTCGATCAGCGATATGTCAACTTCTTCAGCCGCAACGACATCGATCACTGGGAAATTCGAAAGGCCATGAATGATCTGGCTGGTGAGCTCGTGTCATCGATTAACGTTCCTTCGGTCAATGAAATCGGCCAAAATGACATTTCTCTAATTATATATGAATTAATTGAGACTTGATACTTAGTCTGCTTTTGTCGTGACAAAAATACTAGAAATGAATGAAAAGACGTCAATTCCTTTTAATTGCACTACGTTATACTTCTTAAGTGGAATCAGCAATAAATGTCTTTTAAACAGCTTCTTTTTGATCGATTCCAAAACTGTTCTTCCTTAGATTAAAGGGAGATCATCATTCATTGTACTTTTTCATTAAGTTTTAAATTAAAGTGCAGTTAAAATTCATTTTGAGTTGCTTGAAGAATATGACTTTCATCTATTTTCCTCCAAGTTTTATTTTGCTATAAGCTCTTTATTTTCAATCATAAATTATATCTAAAACTTTGACCATTTTTATTGAAAAATAGATTTATTCTAAATTGATCAATCAATTCATGTTACCAAATTTGCTTATGATTATTGAAATACCTAATTTAGAAGAAGAAATAGAAAAGATAAAAGTTTAAAGAAACATAGAAAGTGCAGCTACAATAGAAAGAACAAAATTATCAGTAACAAATCGCCATCCTTAATTATCCATATCATGAAATATAAGGGTGTTTATATTTTTATACTGTCTCGGTCTCTTGTTAATATATACAGATTGTAAAATGTGTGCTAATAATTATATATTTGATTTAGGTATGGATAATGTGCCAGAACCAGTCATTATATGCGCAGCATTGAAAGCTTGCAGAAGATTAAATGACTTTGCGCTCGCCGTAAGATTCCTAGAATCTGTAAAAGATAAAGCTGGACCACATGCCGACAAGGTTTATCCTTACATTCTTCAAGAGATCAGACCCGTTTTGGACGAACTAGGCATCAGCACGCCCGAGGAGCTAGGTTACGACAAGCCGGAATTAGCCTGCGAATCAGAATACCATATGTAACAGGTTAAAAATTATATTATAAATATTAGTATTTATATGTTCTCTTAGCTGCTGCTTCAGGTGCATATGATAAAGAATAATTATCAGCAAGACAGAACTTTCCATGTATCTGCATTATCAGCAGCATTGTTGAATAAAAAACACGATTGTCATAATTAATGTCTATCGTTCATTAAAAATTAAACGTAATTAATAATATTATACATGGAACTTGTCAGAATTTAATTTAAGACTTAGTTGCAAAAATATATGATAATATTAAAAACATTTAACATTTGCAACAAATAGTGATCATCTCTATTTTTGGTAAGGAAAAATCTGTTCCAAATTGCTTCAAGAAATTGTTGTTCAAATCACAAATTTCGAGACGTTTTATGGATTATTTAAAGATTGTCGGAATCGCCTTTTCTTTCCGGACGTCACATATGTTGCATTGTAAACGCGATTCAGTTGTATACAATTGTATTGGCCAATATTATTCATTAATCTCAATGTCAAGTAATTAATTTGGAGGCAAAATTGAAATGATGATACGATAACATATTTATAAATTATATGACATGGAGATTGGGATAATACAGCAGAAAAGAGTCATGTACACATACGTCTATAATTATCTAAAGTCGTAATACATATTTTTTTTGTTTCTTGAATGACATTTAACTTAATTTATGCTCCGTGTGTGCTTTGTTACAAACAACAGAGGGAAAATATAACATGTTTATCTTACATATACATGGATACTGATATATTACATCATTAATGTAGTGGCCTTGAATCTTAAAAAAACAACGCAACAATTAGTATCTAGTCATTATGATACGTTTTTAATATAGTATTTATCTCTAATCTCAACTCTATTTCTTCCTATAATGTTATAAAAATCTCTTTGGTATTATTACACACGATTTTGAGGGCAGTTTGTTGTTTCAATGTTACGATCTTTAAGATAAATGGTCATTATGTAGTTTCCCAACTCAATTTACAATTTACACAATCAACATATACAATACATATTTATATAATGTATGTTATATACAACGGAAAAAAGTGGAATAGTAAAAAGAGTATAAAAAAGTATATACCATAATAGAGGAAACAAAATTATTACAAAAAGAGATGATTCTAACTTTTGTCACCGCAACATTGAAACAAGATTGCACGCAAAAAATACACCTTTCATCGCTTTAGATACATTATATAAAAATGGATTGATGATTTAAATACCATATGTGACACAGTCCGACTATTTAATGTAAAATAGAATCCTTACTTTTGATTACCTTCAAATGGATCGAAGGATAATATATATGTATATGAATCCTGGTTTTTACAATCGCGTATTCTGTTTTAGAAAATTAGTACATACATACACGTTTGATCGTAGTTTCGATAATTTTCAAGAGATTGACATTAAAATAATCCTTCATAGAAATATAATTTACTACCTTTTTCTTTTATCGCGTTGATAAAAATCATACGATTTTACGATTGCCCTTATCGATTACGCTAATCAAAGCGAGTAGTAGTAGTAATAGTAAGTGGTGCAATATAAGATTCTTGTAAAATAAGATTATGGACACACGCTTCTCGCGTTGGTGCGTATTGAAATTTCAAATCCATTAATATCCTGATTTTTTGTTTTTTTGTTTTTTTTTTTTTTTTTTTTTTGGAAAAAATCGATTACGCAGCCTCTGCGAGAGCGGATAATGTAATTTATAATTCATTGCGCGAAACGAAAATGATAAGGGGACCAAACCTGTCTCTCTCGGCTCCGCTAGTTCTTCGCTAATTCCTCATGAAACCAACGTCCTTACATCGACTGGCACTTGAAATGCAAATTCACAGGTATATTTTGTATAGATATATTACAAGAAGAAGAGCGAGCACTTTTCGTCGAGTGAAAAACTGATGCGTATGCCCCCGGGAAAATGCTCGCCGTTTGGTTTTTCTTTCGGTGGGGCCGCGAAAATTAAACGAGACAAGATAAGACGATACGCGCGCGACAAGGTTTTTCGTGCAGGGCGAGATCGCGGCGTCCGGTCCGGCCAGAAGACTGCGCGATGGAAGTGGAAAAGCTACCAGCAGGAGCGTTGTGCTCTGACCACCATCGTCTGGTTGAGAGCTTTCTACGACCGACGACAAGGCGGAGAGGGAGTCGAGCGGCACATTGGCGTCTTTGGGGCCCGATCCGAGCATTGGCGTAATCTTGTCGGAGACTTGAGGCCCCAGGTCGCGTGAGAGAAAGGCACGCGCGCGGCGAATAGGCACAGCACGTAGAGAGACAGACACCTGCGTCGCCACCTGACAGAACGAGAAGAACACACAGACATATCACCCGCACCCACACATACACATCCGGAAAGCGGGCTTGATATCGAATTGGTAAGGTCATTGCTGCGTGCGACGGTGATATTTGCTCTCGCATTGCGGCGATAGGATTAATCTCCGACTCTGCTTTGCAACAAACTGCTCTGACGTATAATTACGATGGGCATGACATATATATGTGGATGATTATAGCCGTGATTGTTTGATTTCTATTTTTTTTCGAGAAAACATACATCTTACATCCTATTTGTACCCGTCAGAAATGCTTAACTTTTTTTTTCATTATCTCTACTATCGATTCTTTATGTATATATTACATATACAGGAGCTGTTTTCATTTATCTTGACCATCTGGCACCCTCATTGCTTTTAACACGGTGCGAAAATTTTTTCGCACCATTTACAGAAAAGCAACAGATGTACTCCAAGCGTTCGAGATAAATAAAATTCTGTATATTGTTACATAACTCTGCGATAGAAAAAGAAAATGATCGGAATTTTCTGATGATCATACAATTCAAACACATGTTACAGTTCGAAATATATCTCGAACTCAATTATCTCCAACTACTCAAACAAAGTGATCACGCGATTCGTTCAATCTGTGTCTGATCGCAATTTTTTCGTTCACTTGTAAACATAGATTCGATGTTCATAGACAATCAATTTTTTTGAAATCGAATTGCGTGATTTTTCTCGTTTATTTAGACATAACAAATATTTGTAAATTAAAAAAGCTTCATGCCTTTGTTAAATTTTGAAGTCAATTATTTTGTGCTAATGTGAAAATCGAAGAAAAGAAAAACTAAACAAATTTTCTTTACTGCGCTATTATGGAAGCGGAGGAGCTTTCATGCTTGCCATGGTATAATTATCGAAAACAATTAAAAATATGTCTTTGGCGTGTATATCAACCTGATTCTAAGACTAGACGAAATTATATGCTTGCGCAATACCGGAAAGCACGTTTGATGACTTTCGGTAGAAAAAACAATGAAAGATAGATAATGTCGCAAATTATTCGCGAAAACAGAGATAGGGCATTCGCCCAGTGCGATGCGATAGACTTCTTTGAAAATTAATACTACATCTGAAAAATTGAATTGCAAGTGACCCTCAAGCATTTACGATGAATCTCGAGTACAAATACTCTAGACTAATCTTAATCAATATTACGCACTTGTCCATTCTCACTTTCGGATATAATCGCTGTACGCAGTCAGAGCAAGACACACTACACAAGTACAGTGACTCAAAGAGAAAAAAAGAACACAACACCAATCCATTACTAATTCTCTCACACTTTTATCTTTCTTCCCCGTGTATCACCGTGGTACGCGCGCATACGTGCGCGGGTGATATGGAGCGATTTCGGATTAACTAGATTACACTTAAAACACAAGTTTATTCCGGGCTAGATACAGTTTGTTGTTGTTGACTATCCTCGTCCTTAACAACCTCGGCTTGCATAGCCTTCGTCAAAACATTGGCATCCTTCAACGATATTACTTGAAGGACTTGATGCTCTCCGGCGGCGTTTATCATAGTCATAGGATGGCCCTGTATAGTGACGGCCTCAATGGTGGTGTCGCCGTTACCTGGCTCTACCTTGGGTACCTGTACCATCGGCGTTACCACTTGCATCGTTCCGTCGCTTTGAATATTGGCCACCATAGTTTGATACATACTGGCGGACACTGGCACAGTGATCACTCCCGAGACTGAGACAGGATATCCTGAAACAAACACGCAGTTAACGTTCGCGTACTATCCGTGATCTGGAGCGTGCAGTGATTTATATTGCACAAACTGTAAAAGAGAATATAAAGAGAAAATGATAAACAAGTATCTCAATTATACTCACAATGCGACAACGTCAAGAAGCTGTTTGCAAAGCACTAAAATCGAACCAACGATTGAATCTGTGCGTGATTAAAAATCGTGTTCGCACTACGAATTTTTTATATTCGGAACAATTTTAGTATCTATAGTAACAATTAAACTACTACTTCATTTTATACAATCGAACATGTATTATTTTAACCCTTAATTGATACATCCTATCTTTTTTCTTTAACTGATCTTGTCCATCTCTTTTATTGTGGTCATTTTATTTGCAAAAAGAAAAAAATATTAAAACGGAATTACTTATACCGCTATCGAGATGGGAATATAG
Organism: Formica exsecta; assembly: GCF_003651465.1. Classification (NCBI taxonomy): domain Eukaryota; kingdom Metazoa; phylum Arthropoda; class Insecta; order Hymenoptera; family Formicidae; genus Formica; species Formica exsecta. The sequence continues at coordinate 4,262,422 of NW_021853485.1, forward strand.
ATGATATTATAGGTTTTACAGATTAGAGGATAAGGGAAATGACAGTCTACTATGTATCAGTTAAGAGTTGAAACTTGAAAAAAAATCATAGAAGCAGAATCATATATATTGCGTATATATCGAACAATTTGAAGACGCAAAAATAATACCATTTAATTAATGTGGCATGTGTTAAAAGAGAGAAACAGATTTAATATTGGATATTTGATTTAATGCTATAATCTGATAATTCCCTCTTTGCCACATCCTTTTAACTTATATCATAATAAAGAAACACAGTTAACGCTCTATCTAAGAAAACTAAGACGTTTATAAGGGGCAGCGTAAGTGTTTAAGCTGTTTGCAAAAAAAAACTTAAAATTTCAGGTGTCGCATGAGAAATTTCGTAAAGCACATAAATGCCAGCACGACAGACACATTATTTATTACAAGCAACTTAAACACAGAGACTGCTAAGATGTATAAAAAATAATAAAACATCAACAAAAAATACTCTATGTACAGCAAGTTTATTTTTCTTCATTTAATTGAAGTCGGTAAACCAATCTTCAGTGATAATGATAAATATAATAGTCGTAGAACAGTTTCTTCCGTTATCGTGGCATCTTTTAGTCTTTCATTTTTAGCCATTTATTAAGTTGAAAATTTTAAGAATCCAATAGCGAGAGATATGTGTTTTCTTTAAGTGATTATCTGCAAATCATATTTTTTTTTTTTTTACTTGAGTCATTATTAAACTTTCTGCAGGAGAGTTCTTTGACATATGTAGCTACTATAAGAATAATTTCTTTTATGTACAAATGTGTGTTATACATGCATTATGTGTAATATATACAGAGTGGCCCATTTTATATAGTGCATTGATATTTTTCGAAAATCAAGACTTTCATCAAAAAATGTTTCGTACAAAAGTTTTGTGATTTTGAGGAGGATATAAAATGATGCTATTGGTTTGATCTTGGATGAAGGTCATAAGATTATTTCAAGGTTATCTTAATTTTTTAAATGGAACTACTCTAATTTGTTTATATAAAAAATGAAGATGACCTTGAAAAAATCTTCATCCAAGATCAAACTAAAGGCATCATTTTATATCTCCCTTAAAATCACAAAACTTTTGTATGAAACATTTTTCAATGGAAGTCTTGGTTTTCGAAAAATATCAATGCGTCATTTAAAATGGGCCACACTATATACATATATATATACACAAGAAAAACTTAATATATCTACATGCATATTACATATAAATAAATGCTATTCTTTTAAAATTGAGAAAATTCAAAATAAAGTAGCATAAAATAGTGCATAAACATGTCAAATAAATGACGTAATCTAAATCACATGTCAAAGTGCAGATATCTTTCTTTAATTAATACTTGTATACGGTTACTTCGTGAATCACATATAAACGCGCTTTTTGGATTCTTAAAGAACAAGATTTTAAATAAAGCGCTGTGCATAGCTCCATTTATATAAAATTGCTATGTATATACAATACAAGGCAAATACATAAATTCTATTCCACATTATCCTACTCCGTAATACAAAGTAGTACAACACATATAGACATGATTCCCGATTGGAGCATAGCAGACAGCATGCAAAGTAACAAAAAAAAAAAAAGAAAAAAAAAAGGAAAGAACGCATTACTGCTCGATCATCTCCTGGCCGGCGACGGTGCAGAGCCTATAAAAAACTGTTTTACCGTGTCCATCTTCTCCAGTGAGGATGATTTGACCGTCTTGACCTAATGTCGCTTCTGTAACTGTATTCAGATCAACGGCCACACTAGCACCATCCGTACTACCGGCTACTTCTGCTAATGCTTGCACTTCTCCTTGACTTGTGTGGATCTAAATGCAATCGTAAACGAGACATAATTGTACTTATATATTATGTGTGATTAATAATGCAAAAAAAGATTTTATTCTATTTTTTTTTTAATTATACAACATATCAAGAATGTTATGAATTTTCTTGTTCCTAATCTAATTTTCACAAAAAAATAATTTCCTAAAAAATAATAGAACCCAATAAAATGTATATTTCAAAAACAATTTGGAATGTTTAAAATTATATATTTTATGAGATAAAATATTATATTCATATGCCTGCTATAATTCCATTTTCCTTTATATTATCTGAATTTTGATTTGTATTCTTAGAATGAAGGTAATCTAGAAATAAAAAATTGAGAAGTTCCTTATAAATATCATGTTTAATATTTATATTGATTTCTCGTACTTCCATCTGTATTTGGTTCATATATAGTGGCCTTTACTTATATATATATATATATATCAGACTTTTATATATTTTATCTAGACTGCTAACATAGTTATGTCTCATATGGTGACATATGAAACAAGGACAGCTATTTACAATTGGACGTGTGTGTGTGTGTGTAGTGTATATGTAAGTAAGTGTAAAAATATAAATGTGTATTTAACTCAACTTTTATA
>NW_021853485.1:4265418-4268182 GCF_003651465.1 Formica exsecta
TATATATATATATAAGTTGAGAAATACACATTTATATTTTTACACTTACATATATATATATTCTGCCCAATTGTAAATGGCTGCCCTGGCTTCATTTGTCACATTGCTGTTAGCAGTCTAGGTATAATATACATATAGAAGTCTGTGTGAGATACATATATATATGAAGAACATGTGATAAGAACAAGTGAGATTGATGTCTGATATTATTTTGTTTTGGTTTCTTAAAGGTCATATCATATTAAGCTTTCTTGTAACTATGACAGTAGTCAAACTTCAAATTGTTGGTGTTGAGAATATAATTATATGTGATTAAACAATTCAGATTATTATATCTTTATGACATTTTTTACTCAAAGTGATTTTCCAAACAATTTATCAAAGTTTTTTACATTTGTCCCAAAACATCCTATAAACATTTTCAAGAATTCCTTAGAAACTAATGTTGTAGAATTTATAAGACATGCTATATGAAGTTTGACATAGATATCTGTGAGTTCCTAGAGAATACTTACAGTAGCGACTCCTTGAACTTGGGCTGTTGTACCATCAGGTAAAGTAATGATCGGTGTACTAGGATCCACTTGTATAATTGAAACTGTACCATCAGGATTTGTTATTGTCTGCAGTACAGTTGTCGGATATTGGGCTGTCATCTGTTAAACAATTATAGATTAAATTATTTAATTCGATGTTATATCAGAGTTGCATTCCAAAATTTCACGGATTATCAATCTAGCAGAAGTAAAAGTGATGAAGAAGTGAAGTATCGAAATTGAGCAGAACAGATATGTAAAAAATAACATCTTCAAAATAAAATAACATAAGAATTGATCTTAATTCCATTTTTCTAATTAGAAAAACACAAATTATATGAAAAATACTTTTCTAAATACTATCTCAATACTATCTCAAATTTTGAAATGAATAGACTTTGCTACATAGATACATTATTTCGTATTTTAAGAATGACAATGAGTTGAGAACTCTGCTTTTTGAAGCAGGATTTTGGAATGCAACTTTACGTTGAAGAACATTGTTGTACACATTAATTCTAATTACAGTTTAATTACAATTTGAATTACAAATAAACTCATTCTCTATTAAATATTCCACAATAGATAATTATATGAAAATTAAAATATTTTAACATATATCCCCTTTAACTATGACATTCAATAAATAGAATGACAGAAAAAGCAATTGCAACTCAAATAAGGGAAACCAAACACAAAGTGAAAATCAAAACGGTATCATTTTCTCATAAAGCATACATGTTCAAAATTATATGAATTCATTCTTTCTCTGAAACATAGATTATTTAGAAACAACATGAATGAAAACCAAATTTCGAGAGATTAGAGATCAAGGTAAGAAAAATATTAGTGTTTTTAAATATCAAAATAAGAATGTTGTACACAAAATTGAAATTGAATAATCAGTAATCAAGATATTGTTTCATGCAATGCTATTTTAAATTCTATTTTTATTTCTTCATTTACTCCATCCACTCCCACCTGAGTGGCAGTGGCAAGAGTTGTGGGAGACGCGGCAATGATTTGTGCTGGCGAAGAGTTTCCCTTAGATGAATCCGTGCTGTTGAGGCGAACAACTCCCACCGTCTGTTGCTGTTGCGACTGTCCTCCACTTTGCCCTTGACTCGATGAATGTGACGGATGCGACGAGGAATGAGGCGTCGCTTGTTGTATCAGAACATTAGACTTATCATCTTCTTCACTAAATGCCGGCAGAAGATCTTCCCTTCCGTGGAATTTATAACAATTTATTACAATCTGCCGTAGTGCGTGAGTCCACGAGATCTAAAATTATCGAAGCAATACATTGTATTGAATAAATTGTATGATTGATTACATTTCATTAAATCCTTATCAAAAATATATATGAAATAAATAAAGAATAAAATAGAATAAGAGAGATAAAGAATAAAATAAAAATATTATTAAGAAATAGAGATGTATTTCTTGAATCAAATTTTAATTCTTTCTCTAAAAAATAATTATTGACATTTATTTTTGTTTAATAAATAATCAAATAAATCTAGCAATATTTCAATTATTGAATTAAAGCAGTGGTATCATATCGAGATAATCAAAACTGTTCTTATTGGTTTTTACGCACCTTCTGCTTTTCGTCCTCAGATCGCGCGTCCATCCGGACATTAGCCCAAGGTAATTCCTTGGGCCACCATGGTGGTCGTGTACTGTCTCTTCCCCAACCGGGTTTGCCTCTGCCAGTGGAATACTTTAACATCAACGGAATAAAGGCTCTGAGTTGTGCCTGCGTCATTTTCTCTACCGGAGTTGGTATACCGTCGATTATCAACGGCGGTAATTCATATAGTGTCGGGTCCTCTTGCAAGGGTGGCGGTGCTTGTTGTGCAAGGGCGTTCTCAAGTTCTTCCATGATAACGTTCCTTAGATTTTTTACTACATCTTCTAACGGTTTTGCTCCAAATACTTTGTAACTACTATTTGGTTTACCCGGTGTAGCCACTAGCACTACTGCCTGTTGTCCAACCCGCGTTGCAAATTCGTCAATGGTTTGCTGCAATAATTTAATATATAGCAATAATATGTAAAATTATAAAATAAATATGTTACACAGTACACACACATATATAATATATTAATTTATAATATATATGTCAATGGTTAATTTAATATATAGCAATAATATGTAAAATTATAAAATAAATATGTTACACAGTACACACACATATATAATATATTAATTATATTAATTT
>NW_021853485.1:4270030-4280205 GCF_003651465.1 Formica exsecta
ATATATATATATATATATAAATCAAAAAATATGATACATATAAATATATTAGCTTTTTTTATGAAGGGTCGAATCTTTATAAGACAGTATTTTATAAAAATCCTAGTCTTTGTAAAGACTTTATATAGAGCCTGCAATATATATATATATATATATATACGTATATGATCTAACTAAAACAATATCCATATTATACTTACTCTAAGTTTTCTTAAAAGCCTATTTTGTTGTCTTTTTCTGATGCTGGGATTAGTTTCGAAACTGTGAGGTCGTTTCCGCTTTTTGGCTGATACAATGGCAGCAGCTGCGGCGACGCCGACTGGTCCTAAAGATTTTTTAATGCGGGAGAAACGTTTCGATTGTTACAGTTCTATGCCTCTCAATATGTCAATATAATCAAAAAGAAAAAAAAAATGTTTTTCAAAGATATCTTTCCATTACTAATATAAAAAGAAAAAAATATATTTATATAAAATGAAAAAGTTTATTTCAACAAATTACATTGACATATTAAAAGTATAAATGTATCTCTAACACAATTGAACAAAAATGCGTGAGCAACAATGAAATAAAACGTGCTTGAAAAATCATACAGAAATTGTGATTTTAAAAATAATTGCAACATAAAAATAATTGTCATTAAGAGAGAAAAGTTTTGGAGATCTGTCTTAGCAAATAACAAAGAAAAAATGAAGTATCAAGGAAAAATGGAATATTGTAGATGTATAAAAAAAATCTTATATAGGATATTTAACATTGAGTCTACAGAAAAAGAAAATATACAGAATAAAAAAGAATACAGAAAAATATAGAATTACATTCACAGTTGAAACTTGAGATGGAAACACAATATGATGAATATAATTTGTCTAGATTGCCTCATTTTTTGAATTGAACTTAAACTATTTCCAATCTCATAATACATAATTAACACTTACAAAACTTTGGATGTATAAATTCGCATTAATCGCTTTTACAGTATCAGAAAAATATGACATTAAAATATGATTTTTCTATAGTATAGTTAATTTTTGAATTGAACTTAAACTATTTCCAATCTCATAATACATAATTAACATTTACAAAACTTTGATGTATAAACTCGCATTAATCGCTTTTACAGTATCAGAAAAATATGGATATAATATATTAAAATATGATTTTTCTATAGTATAGTTAATCAATCTGCTTCATTTTGAAATGAGAAAGAAGAAGTGAAGATGATATTTTGATCTTGAAAATTTTTAAACTTCCATTATAAGACCACAAGTTTGTTTCAACCAGTGACTATGAATATAATCCATAATCAGTGTTGATAATGTAAAGCAAGAGTGTAATGTACAGATACAGCACACAAAATAAATAATATTAGTAGAATTACAAAACATAGCATTGAGACAATATACATGCTTTACAAGCACATAATTTTTACTAGAAAGTTTTGTAACTATCAAAATTTCGCTTTGAAAAAAATAATATTCAGATACAAGTCTTATATGCATAAATTTATAGAAGCGATTACATTTATTTAACATCTGATAAGTCTGATATGCTTAAGAGATTGTAATATTATGTTAAGTTACAAAAGAGATCCATAAGAGAGAGAAAGAATTTATCTTGAAAAAGAATAATATAAAAAGATTTTATACAAATATATGTATTATTATGTATGTATTATTATGAGATAATAAGTTCGATATTTTAATATATAAAGGCATATATTATAATATATAAAGGCATTGTTTTTCCTTCTTCTATAGAGGCTATGTTTAATTGTACATAACAAAAGCTTCAACCCTTCTTACTTGAAGTTCACTGATCTTGATATGGAATATTATCCATAATGCTAAACAATGCCTCGAGGACATCCTGCTAATTGTGCTTGATTCGTAAATAAAAGTGATTAGGAATAGATCGATCACTGATCAAAATCAAAAACTGAAAAAGCAAAAAATGAGAAATCACCATCAATGTTTTTTTGCCAACCTGCTGCAGCGAGCTGGGCTGTGACGTCATCGCCCATAGCAGCCGAAAGAAGATCTCCTTCCTCATAAGTCTCTGATCCGCTACTAGGCTCATCATCGTCGTCGTCCGAGATTCTGTCCATTGTGCCAGTTTCTGCGCTAGGCAGAGATACCATCTTCTTCTCCTCGTCACCCGTTTTGGTATCTCGTGTATTGAAATCACTCGTGATAGAGGAAGTCGTCGCGTCGTCTCGATTTGGCAGTTTCAATTTCCTTTACATCACCTTAGCCTGATATGTAACAGAACATCGTTCTTTGTTAAAAATTCTTACATAGTGGTCGTTGAAATACAGCAAAATTTTATTTATTAGAAGATTAGAGGTATTATTTACAAATATTATTCCGTGCAAGAGATGTACGCGCGTTCCACGTTACGGGAAAACGTCGCGTGTTTGGAGCGTCGGCGAGCAAAATAAAAGCACGTGTATTCAGTTTCGGAGAAAAATACGAAAAAGTATAACTCTTTTGGGCATATATAAATATAAATATAAATATAAATATATACATATACATTATATACATATATATATACATATACATATATATACATATATACACATATATATGTATATATACATTTCGTACAACTGACGAGAGAACATCTGCTCGTGTCTGCCGTGAGCGATGGGACACCACTCGCGCGGAAGACTTTCGCCGCGATGCATCCTCCTGACGACGCGACTCCTAGGTAGCGCGTGTGCACCCCGTATGCGGCTCTCACAAATACCATCAGCACGTTTGATGCTACACAAAACATTGTTGATCGGCGACAATTGCAGCAACGACGACTGCAACGGTGGCGGTGGCGGCGGCGGTCGCAACGGCAGTGTGGCGGCTGCCGCGTCTCTCCTCCTCCTCCTCCTCCTCTTCCTCCTCCACCACCTCCTCGTGACATCTCGCACGCAAAGTTGACAGACGGACAGGCGACAACAAGACAACGCGCGATAAAGAACGCGCGCGTATAAGGGGCGGCGAGAAAGAGAAAAAGAGATAGAGTGTGAGAGAGAGAGAGAGAGAGAAAGAGAAAGAGAGAGTGAAGAACGCAACGGGACAACGAGGCGGAGAGGGAGACGCGGGGATATGCGCGTTTATTCGGACCGATACTTTGGGGGGGCAATGAAAATGCGCAGGGCACACGCAAAAGAGACCACCACCTCCGGGTAGCCGCGGAGCTGCTCACGACGGCTGCTCGGTAACGCGGTAACACGATGGAGCAGGCCCAGTGAAAATCGCGAGTTGCGTACGCACCTTGGTGTGTCCCGCGGAGTGGATGGATGGATGGAGATCAGGGAGGGCTCTCTCACACGTCAGGGAGAGAGCTCTCGTCGCGGGGAGGCAGCGTGCCTCGGCTACGCTCTCGCACCACGCCCCGCGCTCGCGCTTATCATCACCGTGGCCGGTCACCACACACCACACACGCCGACGCGTCTACCTCAGGATGCGTGATGACAACGCGCGACAACGTTAGCCGCCATGGCCGGTATTCGGCGGCGGGCGTATCGATCGGTACCGAGCGGGCCTCCATCACCACCACCACAACACGAACGGCGGCCACGGACCGGCCATCTTGGGCGAGCCTGCGCGATGCAGGCCCGCCCGAGCAGACGATGCGAAATTGCCCGGATTTCGGGGACGCCGCAGACGCCGCGCACGGCCCACGCCGACCGTTGGATTCTCGGCCGCCAAATTTGCGCGGCTACCGCGCCAGCACTCACCGTTTCCCCGTTGAAGATCCGCTAAACGCCAGCAGCGATCCGGGAGAACGCCAACGCCATATACATATATACAAGACTGAAGTAGCACGATTGGCGGGAATCGCTGGGGCACGCGTCATGGCGGACGGCGTACGGTCGCCGCCATTGGTCGGCGGGACACGTGACGCACGACTCGACGTAATGTCGGATAACATAACCTGCCTGCGCCCTGGCTCTGGCTGTGTATGTGATAGTGTGATCGCCCGAGAGAGAAACCAAACCATCGCTCGCCATCTCCGATATTTCATGACAATCCAATGATCGTAATTATTATCCAAGGTGCGAGACATTTATTCACGTTTTGCAGGCGTCTCAAATCAACGTGCGCGTCGCAATCATCCTTGTCATCATATTTGCCATTGTCGTATCAAACGCAAAGTTGACGAAGCTGTCGATTTCAATCCCTTTCCAAATTTTTTTCAGAAAAATTTATCGCCCATTTTATTTTATAAGCATGGGAAATTATTTAATTAATTTCCCACTATTTTTTTCTTTTTTAATTTCGTGTTTTTGCACTGTACAAAAAAAAAATTGCGGTTTACGAGTGATGAAATTAAGATAAAAAAATTGACCTTAGATCTTAGTCTAATTGGTATGCAAAAGATTGTGTTTTGAAATGAGATTTATGTTACTGTCAGTATGATTCATATAAATGCAAAAATTATCAGGGTCACTTCAACATTAATTCATTTTTTTTCTAGAATTTATAATAAAAAGCCATTTTTATTTTCATCTATATATCCTAAGACGTACACAGAGAAAAACAGCGTAGCTGCCAAGAAAAAAAAAGTCCATCACAGATACTATTACAATGCTGAACTATTTCATAATCATACTTTCTGACATGCTTCAGAAATACATTTTGTCCTTTTTTTTTTTTTTTTTTTTTTTTTTACAATTATTACACATCTACAATACACACAAAGTATATAACTAAACATATAATAATGTTATATAAAATATATATAGCATAAAGCAGCTTTACATATCACATCTCTGGAACAAAGTAAATCAGAAATTATAAATTTTACATGCATTAGTGACCAATTGAAATTTCTTGGGATCTAAATCTCGTGAGGCTTCTCTTTTGTGCATACATTTGTATCTCATCATTGTTTTAAATGAACAAGATTCTATAAATCACTCTTTGAATCATTTTAATATCATGAGATTCTTTCTCTATCGACGCATAGGTGATTGATTCTTCATATATATGTAATTAAGAATACATAAATTATAAACATAATTTATCATAAGTCTGGAAATTTAGAATGAGACATTATTTTGAAAGTATTTAGTTAATATAAAAAATAGCAAAGTATTTTATCGGTTTCTAAGCCCATGGTTTGTTCTTGTTACATAACTTTCCAAACCAACCAGGCTCACAGAGACATGTGTTGTCCGGTTGACAGGTTCCATTTCTACATCCTCTCGTACACGTCGATCGTTGCGCCGAACGTCTGCCAATTTCGCAATGGTTACCTTTAGAACCCTTTGGACATCTACAAATATTATTGCCCTTGCATCTGCCTCCGTTCAAACAAGGGATGACACATTTGGCTGAAAAGACAAAGAAATATGTGAACAACGTTTTTTTCATCCATTAAATTTTACGCATAGCAATAGTAAAGATTTCTTAAAGTGTACACCACTTATACTCACAGAACTCGCAGCGTAAACCAAAATAACCTTTCGTACATTCGCAGACATCCTTTTGCACGCACTTTCCTCCATTCAAGCATTTCTCCCTGCAGATACCTGAAATTTTAATCAATGTAGTCAGTTTTAATAACCAAAATACTTATTAAACTTTAATCCAAATTTTACAGAAAAATGTTACACATCAGAGGAGTGGGAGCACGAATGGCCAGCACATCAGCAGCCACGAGCACGTCTGGGAAAATATTGGATTCGATAATAAGGGTCGACCATGCTGGCGAATTGGGAGCGGATAGAATATACGCCGGACAAATGGCCGTATTAGGTATAATCGTTCCGATCGCACAAGAGAGATGTAGATGTAAATTGAAATTCTGACGAAGAATTTTATATGCGAATGCCTATAGGCAAGACGACAGTCGGACCGACGATACAACACATGTGGGATCAAGAGAAACGACACCGCGCCAAGTTTGAGGAACTAATTCGCAAATATCGAGTTAGACCCACCGCTCTTACTCCGCTGTGGAATATCGCTGGCTTCGCCCTAGGTGCCGGTACTGCACTCATGGGCGAGAGAGCCGCCATGGCGTGCACCGTGGCGGTGGAGACCGTGATCGTCGAGCACTACAACGATCAGCTACGCACGTTGATGGAGAACAAGGACGGGAACGTAGACGAGGAGATACTCGAGACCATCAAAAAGTTTCGCGATGAGGAACAGGAGCATCACGACACGGGTATAGATCACGGTGCCGAACAAGCGCCTTTCTACCAAGCTCTGACGAATATGATCAAGTGTGGCTGTAAAACGGCCATATCCATTTCCAAGGTGATATGAACGCGTTTCCCGTTAAAGAATACCGTTGTATGTGTAGATATTGTAATTTATAATTAAGGTAAGGATGTAATAAATTATCGGCTCGAATTTTTTGTAGCAGATGTGACAAGTTAATTTCACGGTGTCCTAAGTTTATTGAAACATGTTTCAATCACTGATCTCTTTTTATGGAGATGAATAGTTGATTTTCCTTTGAAATAATTTCAGGGGAATCTATTAGACTTTTTCGAATTTTATATATATATAATATAAAATATTACAAAGAAGATGCATCATTTGAAACAAAATGGAGGAAACAGATGTGAAAAGATCTATTCTGCAGTGTCAATTTCAAGTAAATCTTTATGATGGATCTAATAAAATTAGTCACATGTACTAGGATGACAAAAGATTTACTTGTATAAGTGGCGTATTTATGTTAGTTTATACAATTTGTTATACCTCCTTCACAGTAGGGTCCTTGATATCCTGGCGGGCACGAGCACACACCCGGTGCCGTGCAGTTACCACCATTCATACACTTTGGATAACAAAGCGCTTTGTTACAATGAGGTGGTCCTAGATAACCGTCCGGACAAGGACCAGGATTAGGCTCTGTAAGAAATAATATCAAAATTTAAAAAAATATATATTGCTGTAGCGCACGCACGCACGCACGTACACATACATACGGGCGCGCGCGCGCGCGTATTCAACAATATAAATCTCTGTATAAATTCCATTAAAAACAAAGAATACTCCAGTAACTGATATCGAATACGATTTCGTTAATCCGATAAGATAAGATTGTTGCATGCAATCTCACACATGCAGATTTAATCGGATTCTTTTTCCAAAATCGTGCGATAAGCCACGAATTTGAGATCATAATATGATATATGTTTATTTAATAACTTGACATAAAAGCGAAAATTCAAAATCTATATCATCTTATTTTATTACTCATATTAAATGAATATTCTTAATGATAAGAAAAAGAGAAATCCTTTAAGGAGAATACTTTTATCATTTAGCATAATAGAATATATAATACATTCGCGAAAAAAGAAAATAATGACGCAAATTGAAAAAAAATAAAAAGTGATTTCAACCTATATTTTTTAATATTAGTTTTGAAGATATTGCATGAGAAGATTAAAATAAAGCATATATTTTATCTCATTTTTGTGACACGCGGAAACCGTGATTTTTTTTTAAATTAAATCTTATTTTAAACAGTCAACAACTTCGGTCAATGTGAAAGATAATTATTCGCGTTTGCACATTTGACATACTGTGCTCCGAATTATCGATGTATTATCACAAAAGCGATTATACATTGAGTATCGTATTCCGCCTATCTGAATTCGAGTAAATCACAATAATGGTCTGTCATGTGGATCATTATATTTGCTGTGTTTTATCTTTTTTTAAATTTTCACAAGATCCATATGATAAACTCGATCAGTCATTTTGATCGCATGCACATGCCGCAAATGAATCCCTTTCGGGAATTTTAATATTTTATCAACACTTTTATGTAAGATTTTTTAATATAATGTATATTTGACTTGATGATTGACAATTTAGAATGCACATGGATCGAGAGAGCTGAGGATAATGCCAAGAAGGCCGAGCAGACTCGCGCGTTCTTTCGCATTAAGTAGGCAATTAGGCACTTAATTCATGATTCGCGGGCGAACAATGACTCGAGGAAGCGGAGAGCCGGTTAACGCTTAACGAAGTGCCGAGCAAAACGAAAAATGGATGCTAATGTAGAAGACATACAAGCATAAAAATGACTTGGTTGAATCTGGAATATATTTGGATGAAAAACATAAACTAAAGCGAGTAATCTTTGATCGTCATACGACAGTTAATATTTCCCAAATTGCGAAAGTTGTGTGTCTCCTGAAAATAACATCAGCGCAATATTTGCGTTATTTAATTGGAATTGAATTAATAAAGTAATTACAGACAGAGAATTGTACGTTCTAAGATAGCGTTGATAGAATCTAGAACGATGGTTCATGCCTTCCGTTATACAAGAGGTAAGCTTCGCAAAAGCAGTTTACATATCTAATATGCGATGGGTCCAAAACCATTGCGCGGTATGGCGCATCCGAGTTTGTGAAATACACTTAGAAACCTAAGAAAGAATTTGTTAAAAGAATGTTTTAGAGAATTTTCTTTTCTCTTTTATAATACTAATCTTTTTTTACAGCTCAAGAATAAACACAAAAATAGCACACACACAACATTCAAGTATTTGAAAAAATGTAAACCAAAAATGAATCGATTCGCTACTCTTTTCGATATTTTACCTGCGTTGGCATTAGACCAGGACCTCGTCACAATGTTCGAGGTTCCAAGAGCGATCTCTTAACGACTTAACAACCGTAAATCTCTCCGACACGCTATGGAGCGAAGATTCGACGCGCCTACTTCGCACAATTATCGGACCCATCGCTGCGGTTAGCAGGTAGGCAGATAGATAGGTAAGGTAATCGTTTTCTTACAAGATATCAAAATGAGCGTTCACACGGCTACAGGTACATGCAATGGCTGTCGATTAAACAAAACGAAAGAGAGACAATCGAATATGTGCGAACCAAATTTTACGTGCACATAAAACGACACGTAGCTTCGTCGTTTTCGGACACGTCCGACCATCCCTCTTCAAGCAACTGATCAAAAGAGCATGCGGCAACAAATTAGGCTGATGAATTACTGCTGATACAGAACTGTATGTGCGAGCGAAGAGGTGGTGATCGTGGGCGCGACTGTCGCACTCACCGCGCACGCTGCATTCTTTTCTCAAACGGAAACGTAGCGGCGTCCCGTTCAGAGGTATCCCGTTGCGCGACTCGATCATTAGACCGATCCCGAATTGCGCTATACCCTTGCCGGCGCAAGGTAGCAAAATACTGAACTCTGCAACGGACAAAAAAAGTATTATTATTGACGTGTATATTTTGATTCACGCATGCACACACGCTCAATTATTTATATCCAATCTGTAAAAGAACAAAAGTATTGTGCATTCTGTTTACATAATACAGAGATATACATATGTCGCAGGTTTCATCGGTCAAGTTATTCCAGCGTGTTCACAACGAGAAGTAATAACGATGTGAAATAAGAATGGATCGACAATTTATCTAATCTGTTTATTATGAAGCATTTAGTATTCGAAATTGTCAAAAATAACTCTTACAAGTCAGAATTTCAGATTGAATTTGAAACGAAAGAGTTTTAAAACGAGAAGAGAATGCGAAATATATATATCTCCGTGCAAACAAGTAAAATATTTTCGTCTGTTAAATATTGGAAGATTTCACGCGCTGCGCATCGAGACATCTTCACCTTTGGCTATGTAAATAAGTATTGTCGGCGCGGTACTTCTTATGCTACGCCATAAGAGAGATTAAACTTAATGAAATATCTATAATTTTTTTTATAAAGCAAGTTCATATTGCCGTTATTTTAGAAAATTGTGAAACGTCAATAATGAACACATTCTTGAATACAAATATTATTAGCTAAAAATATCTCGCTGCGCGATAAGAGCTAAATGTGCATTAGGTAAAATCGAATATTCAACTCGAATTAAATACAACTGACAAACGCGAAAATGCTATTAAGCACGTTGACGCTAAAAGTATACGTTTTATATCTTTGATTGATGCCAAGTGAAAAATCATCGTACGAACATTTCTTAGACAAACGCTTGACCGCAATTTATAATTATTCAAACTTTAAATCATTCTATTTCAAGGATTATTGTCTCTGGAATGAAAAGTCGCAAATGATTCTTTCGGTTAACCTTCCATGAATCTTATGCAATATTTCGTTTGCAAATTTTAATGTTTGTCACGAAATTCTGACAATATATACATAGAATATATATATATATAT
>NW_021853485.1:4280558-4288937 GCF_003651465.1 Formica exsecta
GTCGCGACGTATAATTCGCAAAACAGTTCGCCAACTGAATAAGTAGCATTAAGGGAGGATAAGGCGCGCGTTTATCCTCGCCGCGTTGAAAAATAAGGCGCGAGAATCCGTGGTAACCACGTTGGTTAGAATCAAAGTTGGAGAAGAATTTCAGGTACAATCTGCCGTCGCTGTGCAACGGTAATGCCGTGCAGCGGAGAGCTAAGTATCTTGTAATCCCTCGCTTAAGATCAGGAACTTCCGGACGCTAAATGCGACTTACCGTTAGCGGCGGCTTTAACGTCATGTGAAAATTATAAGAGGTACTTCGATGGCGCGTAAGATAAGCGCCGCCGCGGAAGAAAAGCCCTGAAGCGTGGAATTTAGGACGCGGAGAACTTAAACGCGAAGAATCATATATTCAATCTATATATCAGTGGATCGATGCGTGCCGTCACATACAGGGCGTACCTGGCATCACGCGCTTACCACATATCTCTCTCCAGTGAATTTAAAATTTGATTTCAATTTAGCCAAGTTTTCCGTTATGACGTAGTCTCTCCGTATATATCTAATTTTTAATATTATCATTAAACATATATATATATATATATATATAATTTTTCTTAAAATTTTTTATTATACATAAAATATATCACGTGCATAAATTCTTACGCATATTATTTATATTTGCTCATATTTGCTTCATATTTCGTACAATATAAACAATTTTCACTTTAGTTACAATGGGTAAATTAAAAATATATATTTTAAATTTCTGTTACCTTTCGGTCTCTTGGGCACCCGTCCTTGCGTTTCAATCGTAATCGATGGAGTTTTCAAGATGCTTTCGTCAAACGATTTCAAGCGAAAAAAATTGTAATAATACTTTTTAGTCCCGGCCTTCCACGTAAAATTTACATGCGATACCTCGCTCGGAATTATCGGCAATTTACTCTCAAATTCTGGATCCAACAGAGGACTGAGCACTCTACCCTCCGCGATAGCGTATATTTCCATTGCCAGTCCTAGATCGATCATAAAAATGCAATTTTTTTTGTACATTATGACATGCTTATTAGTTTTATTATTAAAAAACAGCACGGTGGGGGGGAAGAAAAGTTATTCTATATGAGTAGTATTTAATTTTTCGACGATATATTGCACTATTGAACTTCATTGAAGATGCATATTTCAGGTATCGCAACGGGTCACCTGACAGAAAGATAATAGCAAAGGGAGAAGAGATTCGAGGGAATCGCTCGAATAACGTGTACCGCTGAATATCTTGGTTTGCTGCTGGTCGATCCAGAGAGATATATCGGACTTTTGCGCGCCGTTCCCGGAGCGATGCTTGTGCCGGGCGAGCGCGCCGTCCAGGAGTAGAACGAGCGCCGTCGCCGCGGCCAGGATGGCCGCAGCCGATCGCATAATAATCGTCCTCGACGAGTGCCGCTCAGTGCCACCGCCAGGTGTTGCACGCACGACACCGGTATGAGGAGGAAGAAGAAGACCGCCCTTTCCCCGTGGCAGTCGTAAAAGAAATAAAAAAAGACAATACACAGGTAGATAGGTAACGCAGAGGGCAACGTTTCCCCGACTGCTTATCTCCTGCGAAAGCGGAGCTCGCGTGCCGCCCGTTGGACGCGTGTGAAATCCCAGATTTCACGCCGTCACCGCGGACGTCACCTGCGGTGCGGAGAAGATCCTCTCCTATCCCCCCCTCCCCGGTGTGAAGTGATTTCAACGCGCGGTTGTCCACCCCCTCGATCGATAAGGCAGCAGAGGGAAGGAAGATGATCGCTCGAAGATGATCCCTCGCGTGCGTGCGTGCACGCTTCGCGTACGGTGCGATGCGTGCGAACCGCGTCGCTCCGGCAGACTGACTGACTGACTGACTGACTCTCAATGAGAGGAGGCCGAGAGACCCCTCCGTGAAGAGCGAGATAGAGATCTCGCAGACGGACTCGGGGGCACGCCGGGGAGAGCGAGCTCGGACGTGCCGCCGGAATAAGGCTGCGTGCACAATGCCCTCACAGAAAAGAGCATCACTTCGGTTTTGCACACACTAATGTACGATGTACGCTTTTCATTTTTGTTACCATCTTGAAAAAATAAGCTTCGAAAAATTTTAATTTACAAGTATTAATGTATAAGTTAATTCTTAATTTTACTAAATCTTTAGAGTTCATCTCGGCTAATATTTTCTTGTTAGTTAATATATAAGAA
Source organism: Formica exsecta (assembly GCF_003651465.1). NCBI lineage: Eukaryota > Metazoa > Arthropoda > Insecta > Hymenoptera > Formicidae > Formica > Formica exsecta. The sequence continues at coordinate 4,282,767 of NW_021853485.1, forward strand.
TTAACTTCTATAAAGAATTAGTGGATTAATTCATATAGAATTTTGAATTATAATATGTAATTAAATGATATAATGCAAGAACGAGGCAAGAATTATTGTAGAATATATCGAATTCTTAATATTGTGGATTAGGCATCCACAGTGTCGTGGAAATAAAAATTCTCGCCGTTTATTTCAATTCACGTATTCATTTTTTCTAATAAATAAATCTCGAAAGTTTTAATTCCATTCAATTTTAGATGCGTATATATAATTGCAGAATCCATTTTTAAATCGTGCTTTGATTGGAAACTTAACTTTATTAGAGTTGAAAAAGTATGTAGGAATCAAAATTCGAATATATTAGTAAAAAAAGTGAAAACAAAATCTTGACGGAGAGAACCAGTTTTTTAACGTCTTTTGGTTTAATTGCCGGTTTTCCGCGCCATCTCTTCCATTATTCACTCTCTCGCTTTATCTCTCTCTCTTTTGTGTTCTCTTCCTCTCTCCCATTCTTTATATCTCGCCGACAATTGAATTTTACTTCCGTGTCGCATAAATTCACCACATCTCGCATTTGCATTCTACATTCGACTTATACATTATAAGATACTTAAGTCGCTATAAATATATTTTCTTATGCGTAAGATTCGCTCAAACTTAAACACATAGAGGAAACACTGAATGTGCAAAGAGAAGAAATTTATTCTTCTTCTTGAAAGAGAAGAAACGGGGGGAGCATCTTATTAATATAAAATATAAATTTTATTTTATGGGCTTTTTTTCTTTCAGCTTTACTTTTTATTTTTGTTCTCGCATGATGCATTCATGATGTTATCACGAACTCATGATTTACAAGGCTCCATATATGTACGAAAGATTTATGACGAAACGGAAGAGTTTGCCGACTTTGATAATAAAGTTCGCGTTCATCGATAATCGGAAATAACTGAATTAAATTCTATTTCTAGACGGATCTACCGAATCGCCGATAGACTCTCCTTTAAGAAGCCTCAATGAATAACCAATAGTAACCGTTGTATTGGTGTCGCGGAACGGGCTACCTCCAACAAGTGGTCCATTGTTATCCTACGTAGCTGAAAGGGGTCTCCGTCTTCCTTCTATTTTATCCTTCTTCTTCCGGTACGCACAGAATACGACCGTGAACATGTTGTGAATGGTTACAAATTCTTAAACGTACGCTCAGAAACAACGATGGAAGATTGCTAGACATTCTACGAAATGAAAAACGAAGGAAAATATCTCGTACGGTATCTCTTACACAAGTACATCGTAGATTTCTTCGATCGATTTTATCTTTGTAAACTGTTTTTTATAATTGTTGCAGAATGAGCTGTATGAGAAAAACCTAACACTGACTCTTACATTAATCGTAATTCTTTGAAATCAGGAGGTCACAGGAGTTTAGGACCTCACGCATTTTTATCTCGCTTCTCTCTGCGAAGAGAAGGAATTAAATTTTATCGAATAAGAAATTCGTGCTGCGATTCTCCACGTATATACGGTTCTCTCGGTGCAACTCCGCCTGCCAACAGCGAATTCAATTAGGATTGCGCGGCGGTCGTACAAAAACATTCGATCAGGAATAAACCGGCAGCCTGCCTGCCTCGCGGACGCTCTCTTACAACTCGTCTCGCTTTCCCGTTCGTGGACCATGTATATAACGCATATAGGTTGGCGTTATCGATTGTACATTTTATCGCCGGAAACTCTTCGCAACAGATATTTCCGATAGGATGCGCAAACAATTTTCGTACATGTTATAGAGTGAACCTCGTTCAGCGCATTTTCTTCGCGAAAATTCTTTGATCGCAGTTTTATCTCGTAACGTCTCTGCATCTTCTCGAAAGATAAATCTCATAACGATTTTCTCTAAATTTTCGATTGTATGTGATCTAAAATCGAGCAAGCAATTTTAAAACCAGAGAATGTGAGAGTTTTATATATACAGAATATTTCTATACAAATAGAATGTTTTTGTCTCGCTAGTTTAAGATGCAACTTTCACTATTTTCGAATGTACAATAGCCAGGGATTTTCAAGATTTGAATATCCTTATTTTTGTACAGATACTCGAGTGATCGAAGAATTGCCATTCGATGCACGCGCGGATCGCAGTTATATTTCTGCGGACGGCCCCGATTGCATCTCCCTTTATTCTCCCTCGATCTTTTATTCGCCTGTGACGCAAACCGCGACGAGGGAGAGAAAGAAAGGATCCAGAGTAGCTCGCAGAAGATCGAAAGAACACAGACGCAAAAAAAACCCGTCTGGCATAATCACATTATCGGTCACATCTTGCTCGATTTCTGCGTTCGCAGTTAGCGAACTTATCCAGGACGAGCTTCTGTTTAGAGAAAACAATGTATTCTTGAAAATAATTTTAGGCAAACCGATATATATATATATATTATCATTTTTATAAAAATTAATAAAATAAATGATGTATTTTTTTATACATAGAATATACGCATTATTTTTAATCTTTTACATTCTCCTTTGAATAGAATTCTAAATTTATAAAATATTCTGTAGAAATTAATATATAACAAACTAAATATTATATTTTACGTTATATTAAATTGTATATTAAAGACTTTATTGCCGGATGAAAATGACGAATGAGGGGAATCGCTATCATGATTGGATTTATTGAATGTAAAAATCGATGGATGGATCCGAACTACAATGATCCTCTTTGTAGATTTCCTCTTCGTTTATTCTTTTCTTTTTTTTTTTTAATTTCATTGACATGAGTTATGCGGGCAAATGTCGAGATGCGCTTCGATGCGCGTATTGTGAATGAGAGAGTAAACTTAAAAGATATAATTATATTCGCATATATAATATAGTGATCTCCGATTTTGGTATCTCGCTGCTTTCACGAAGAGACGAGAAGATCTCTCTACAGGGTGATCCATCCAATCGCGCGATATTTGACAGCTCACTTGTGTGTTGTGGACGAAAGATGTTTGCACGATGAAAGTTAGGCCAGTTTTGTGCCTTTTTATATCAACGCGCAACTTTTTCTACGTAAGCAATTTCCTCTTTGCGATACATTCTAATCGAGTTAAATTAAAAGCGTTATCAAAGCTGGATGGAGCGCCCTGTGTGCGCGTATTTCTAGAACTCTGCGGTCTTTTAAATCTCGTAGAAAAATTATATCTAAAATTGTGACGGCCGATGCAATGGGAATGCGTTCTCTATAACTGCACGTGTAATAAAACGGCGAAAAAAACACATCGGCACGCTATTTAGTAAATATCAAGATAATATACAATAAAGAACTCGCACAACGATAAGCGGGCACACGTTAATATACGTCATTGAGATTCATCATCCCTGCATCATTGACTCTTTTTATGGCGAACGCTCTACGTCCATGATGATCTTACGACGTAATGCTTTTAAGTAACTTAAATCATATCGAAAGAGATTCGGAAGTACGTTAATGCGAACGTTATCAACTATGATAATATCCTCTCGCGCCTATTATTTAAAAATAGGATATATAATCTCAATATAAAATATAATATCGCGATCAATTAAGTTAATCGAGAATGAACACTTCGTGCATTAAGAAATAATTGAGATTCCAAAAGAGAGAATGTCGCCGTAAAAAGAGTCAAGACCCTATAATATTTTTAGGAATAACGTGTGCGTGCTCGTTGTACAATGAACACTCTTGAGTAGTAAATCACGAATCATTTCTCCCTTCATCGACACAATCTAATATCAAGCAGAGTAGTAGTAGATGTTCTCTCGCTCTCCATCCCGAAGGAGACACGAGATGACGAGATACGTAAAATCGACGCAACGCATGCATCCGTTGTCGACACGAAATCGCATATAAAGAAATGCAAATGTTTTTTTTTTTTTATACAAAGTACAAAATTATAAAAAAAAATAAAGAAGAGAAATACAAATATTACAACGTACGAAGAGCTGCTCGTGCGAAAGTATTTGGAAGTTTTTATACATGTATATATGTATAACATTATAGATAGATTAACGAGTCTAAATAGTTTATAATGTGCAGAACGAATGAGCCTTGTTACATCCCGCGATAAAAATGGAGAGGCTAGCACAATAGAAAAATACTCTAAAAATGCGCTCTCGTGGTGTGTGTTTTTGTGTATATGTGTCCTGTGACTTGGACATCGAGATTACCAAGATACGTCTAGAATTCCATTGTCAATTTCGTCATGGTTATTGCTTGCGCGATCATATATCAAGATATTGATCCGAGAAAATCTTATGTGTCTATCTATTGTATATAATTGCGGTTTCGACAGTAAGTTTAAAGATTGCACAGTTGCACCCTCACAATTATATCGACGATATTAGATTGTCTCATACTGTTAATATCGCAATCTTTTGCTTATGTACGTATAAAGCTATAAACCAGGATCGAGTAAATTCGTAAGTGATTACTTCACAAATAAGGGATTGAATATAACGTTGTTTATCGCAGTACGCAGTCTCTAGCATCGTCACTCGTCACACAACCGTTTACAAGATTCACGCTCTCTATCTAATTAAGGTTTCTTTTTGTTTTCAACATCAATAAATGAATAATATCATAACGGATGTACAATAATACGAAAACGCTCGTATATTATTACACGATATAAGCTGATATTGTGTAATTAGAAGAAAAAGTCTTAATCATCATGTGACGTCCAAGTCACTTGTACAGGATGTTCGGCAAAAAAGACCGTAACAAATATATTTTTAATCGCATTAGAGAGAAAGATACTTTTGCATCCGGTATGTAAAAGGATATCCCTTATAAGAATTCGCGTCATGAAGAAAGACACGGGCTAGTCCTGTTTGATATCAGGTGATGATATATCATTATACAAAGTACAAAATTATAAAAAAAAATAAAGAAGAGAAATACAAATATTACAACGTACGAAGAGCTGCTCGTGCGAAAGTATTTGGAAGTTTTTATACATGTATATATGTATAACATTATAGATAGATTAACGAGTCTAAATAGTTTATAATGTGCAGAACGAATGAGCCTTGTTACATCCCGCGATAAAAATGGAGAGGCTAGCACAATAGAAAAATACTCTAAAAATGCGCTCTCGTGGTGTGTGTTTTTGTGTATATGTGTCCTGTGACTTGGACATCGAGATTACCAAGATACGTCTAGAATTCCATTGTCAATTTCGTCATGGTTATTGCTTGCGCGATCATATATCAAGATATTGATCCGAGAAAATCTTATGTGTCTATCTATTGTATATAATTGCGGTTTCGACAGTAAGTTTAAAGATTGCACAGTTGCACCCTCACAATTATATCGACGATATTAGATTGTCTCATACTGTTAATATCGCAATCTTTTGCTTATGTACGTATAAAGCTATAAACCAGGATCGAGTAAATTCGTAAGTGATTACTTCACAAATAAGGGATTGAATATAACGTTGTTTATCGCAGTACGCAGTCTCTAGCATCGTCACTCGTCACACAACCGTTTACAAGATTCACGCTCTCTATCTAATTAAGGTTTCTTTTTGTTTTCAACATCAATAAATGAATAATATCATAACGGATGTACAATAATACGAAAACGCTCGTATATTATTACACGATATAAGCTGATATTGTGTAATTAGAAGAAAAAGTCTTAATCATCATGTGACGTCCAAGTCACTTGTACAGGATGTTCGGCAAAAAAGACCGTAACAAATATATTTTTAATCGCATTAGAGAGAAAGATACTTTTGCATCCGGTATGTAAAAGGATATCCCTTATAAGAATTCGCGTCATGAAGAAAGACACGGGCTAGTCCTGTTTGATATCAGGTGATGATATATCATTGATATATCAAAAGTACTATAATTTGTGATTCTTTGCGTATCATACGTATCATAAATATTATACACTTTGTACCTATCTTTGTTTCGCTTTATCTTTGTACCTGACATATTTGCTCGCGACACTTTTGCAGACAACCTGTACACCGCATTTGACTACGTTAACTTAACGTTTATCTAAATAAATTTTTTGTACAAATTGTACTTAAAGGTTTAAACAAATTTTAACATCCCATACACTAAGTAATAATAATTATAGTTGCTCTGCTGTGATCGTCGCATTCTTTAAAAAATTACTAATAATAATAATTCATAATTAATATATATATATATATA
>NW_021853485.1:4289052-4306169 GCF_003651465.1 Formica exsecta
CCTCTCTTTCTTTGTCTATATATATATTTATATATTTAATATCTTTATTATATATATTAAATAATCATGTAGCATTAGCTTATAATTACTGGATAATAAAATTATCAAAAAAGCAAAAAAAGTAAACTTTCTCATAAAAATAAAAGGGTTTTCGTGTCGAAGCATATTTCACATACAAAAGCAACAATTATTTATAGAGGCCTTGCGATTTTTGTTATCTACTTATATATATAGTGCATATACAATCTCTCCTCCAATATTACTTTACCCTTTACTATATCCTTCGCATGTGTCCTCACTTGTTTGCGCATATATGTATGTAAATATATGTGTATGTGTTTGTTAATAATGAGAGTGTAAGTGCATGACAATTGTAGAGATTATATTATTCATTCGTTTAGATTTGGCCCTTTTTCGGCAGAGTAAAAATTGATCGCGGCTAAAGGTTCTTAGAATAACCGTTCATTAGAAGATTAAAGTTAAAATCAGTCGAAGCCAGATTGCGACACTATTTTTTACATTGTTTGTCATTTTCAAGATTGCATGTAAATGTATAGTAATATTACTCACTGTATTCATATACTGTGCGTTCTCTCGCTTCCAAATTTAGATATAATTTTGATTTATTCATTACAAAAACTTCAGATATTATGATCTTTTTGTATAAGTTATACAGCATATATTCACTTTATTTGTATATAAAATGGTAAAAATTTTCTACTTACACTGTGCATCAATTTCACAATAAAGCTTTATTCGAATAAAAGCATTTATCGCAAATATTTCGATTAATACGTTTCGTTTAAAGCATGAATGTCTCTTTTAGGTTTAAAAAAAAATAATTAATTTCAGTATTATAAATATTTTCCAATATAGGCACTAAGATTTAATACTTTGTGAATACATTTCGATATATATATATATATAGTCACTCGAATATAATATACTAGAATAAAAGAATTTCTGTTAAAAATAGATTTTATTGACTATCGATACAAGTATTGAACTTTTCTAAAAGAGAGAAAAATATTTTCTGTTTATACTTATACATTTATTCCTAATACTTCTGTATATATGCGATAGAAAACATTATATTTTTTTATTGTATTCGTCTAAATTATTTCAATATTGTCAAATCTCTCTTTATGGACACAATTCAAGTGAAGATTCCAAAATAGTTTTGAAGAGCAATTCGATAATTTAGCAGAAAAAAATTCCAATACGTGACAAAACCATTAGTAAATGTATAGGTAAAACGATAAATTACTTGAAAAGCGCAAATACTTGTATCGGATAAGCAATAATGTTTACTCTTAGCAGAACCAATTTCCAAATCTTTTTTTCAATTGCAGCACTTGACGCTATGTTAAAAGATATAAATATGTCGATAAATTTAGAAATCAACGCGCGTCATGTTGCGAAATATTGGATACTACATGCAGTCTTAAAAGTATTTCACAAGTCTGGAACAATTCGTATATCTTGTCACCAATCGACGTGTCCAACTCAATCTGGCTCTGTCAAATATTACGATCAATGCTAGAATAGTTTCTACGATACTATTTCCATAAATAGCTTGCACGCTATGAACACCTACAGTTTCCGGGTTTTATAATTAAAATAGAAATATGCTCTCTTTTGTGATGCATATACATATCGGCATTTTTGAGAATGGAATGAAGAAAAGAATAATAATCATAACAAAAATTGATCTATTCTTACTACATATTCAAAAATGTTAAATGAAAAAAAGGGTTCGGAATGTTTTTTAATATTTCAGAAACTTAAAACCGTATCCGATTATTGCGCATCGAAAATCTACGGATATTCCGAACACGAGTGTAAAAAATAGTCACGATTTCTTCTATGAAAATCATAAAACCCAAAACCTCAGAAACTAATTGGCAGTATAGTGTTGGACATTGCGCCCAGCGCAAGGTGCATAGCAGAGCTGCTGCAATAGCCAAGGATCGGGCAGATCCTTAACCGTAACGAGAAAACGTTTTTTTTCTTTTTTCTTTTTTATGCGACTTTGATTAACAGTTGCGGATGTTACACATATGTGGCCATAGTACCAGTTGGAATTGATGGTGTTTCCTCTGGCCTACCTTTAGGTCCGTATTGTCCGATGAAGGATCCATCTTCAGTGAAGCGGCCTAGAACAAACAACGGATTCCAAACTCTATAGCAAATTTTATATTACTCTTATACGAAAAATATAAAAAAGATATAAACCTATGCGTATGTGTGCATATTAAGATTTTTTTGCTTTGAAATGACACACTAATGGCTGTTGCTCTAGAAATATTAGCATGCAACTTTGTAAAATATTAGATGTGTCAAGTCTAGCATTTATTTTTGCTTCAAAGCTTAGATACAATGGTTTAAGTGTTAAGAAACATGTTTGTGTCAAACTTACCTTAGACTAGAGTGGCAAATGCTTGTGAATTTGGTTCCTGCTTACGATGTCGGCCATATTGACCAATGAAAGAACCATCTTCGTTCATACCCTCTGTATTGATTCAAGCAAAACGTGTAAAGCAAATAAAGTGTATAACAAAATAAAGATTGAATATAACAAATTGAAAATAAAACTTTAAGACAAAAATATATATATTAAAAAATGGATATAATCAGCTTATGCAATTGCAACTGCGAAATATAAATGAAATATATAAAAGGGAAAAGCACTTGCATGATATAAGAAAAATTTCGTGACCATAATCTCAGCTGTGCTCACACGTGAGAGATTGTTATTTCGTGCTATTTCTATATGAAAATATTCAAAGATTCAATGCATCTGTCTATATCACAATAAGATTTCAGTAATGCATACCTAAGCTACTTTATCATATCATAATAATATGTATGCAAATGAATCTAATCAATCATCATATTGGATAATCGAAAAACTCGTGCACAACAAATATACTTTTAATTATATACCATCATATATATATGCCACAAAGACTTTTCTAATGCTCTAGGTATTTCTGAGAGTCCTTCATTGTGCAAGTCGTGTAAAATTCTATAACCAACCTGTATCACCGTCGCCATACTCCGCCATGGAGTCTGTGTCGGATTCAGGATGTTTACCATCCTGATGAGAAGACGATGCCAACGACGCGCGTCCGCCAGCCGATTTCGTATCCAATGGTTGCGAATACTCGTGGAATCCGCCTTCCTCGGGATAATCGCCGCGTCCAGCGGCTAATTCTCGCTCGTGCACCGCATACTTTCCACCTCTGTTTCGTTTGATTACGCAAACGATTATCAACACTAGTAGAAGGATAGCGATCGCCAGCATCATTCCTGTCGGGAAATTCGTAGCGGTCTTTAGCATACGCCAGTTTTGCTAAAGTCAAATCCAATAATACACCTGAGATGCATTACCTATAAACCAGCCAGCCGTCGCGACATTCTCCTTCGGTTGAATAATGGGCCCTTCGCTGCTCGTCTCTACCTCTTGAGTAGCGCTTTCGGTCATGTAGTCTCCATCGACAGCAACAATCGACATCACGTAGACTTCACCGCTTTGAAGACCGCGAACCTGCATGAATTAACAATTTTTTGTTAAATACATATAATTTTTAATTTAACTTCATTTATTATTTTTTTTTTTTTTTTGCAATAAAGATTGTCATAATTATTTTACTCTGCAAACTTACCTCGATAGACTTCGACAGAAATTCCGGATCAGTCATCAAAGATATTGTTTCACCCTTAAGCTTATACTTAACGAAAAAATGGCTGCCCGGATTGCCGTTCAGATTCGGTAGCCAAATCACTCTAACGTTTGAATATCCATTTTCCACTGGTACAGTTTCCCATGTAAAATATGGGACGTCAGGTCGTTGAGACGTTCGTGTTTTTTGTTCAATAAAATAGCTGCAAACATATATTAAAATTATGAGTATAATATTTATCGTCTTGTAGAAATGTTATTAATATTTCTGTGTTCTCTTATAGAACTTACTCATTGCCTTCGCCAATTCTGGTTGTGGCACGTATGTGAACGCGGTATATCGTGTCAGGCGCTAACCCAGCTAATTTGGCAGTTGTCGCTTCTGGATTCATAACATGTGGTTTCCTCTCGAGTAGAGTTCCTAATTTTGTGCCATTCACAACCTGATAATAAATCCTATATCCGGTTAAGATGCCGTTCGGCTCCGCGGGTCGCGTCCATACGAGAAATAGAGCGCTGGATCCCATGGGAAATGCTTCTAAACTGAGAACTGTTCCTGGGACTCCTTCTGGTGTGTCAAAGGTCAAAGTCTCGGACGCAGGACCAGCGTATCTGTATATCCCACAAATACGTTATTATAATAAAATAGAACAATACGACATCAATAATTATCGAACACGTGTATATTCAAAGTTTTTCATTACCTGCCATTATAAGCGAGTATCCTCACATTATTCTTGCTGTACGGAACAAACTTTGTGACCAACGCATGCGTTTTGTTGCCGCGAATGTCAATCTCGCGCATTCCCTTTTCGCCATCCTTATCCGTCCACGTCTGAATCTTGTATCCCTGCAGCTCGCCTCTCACCGATTCTTCCGGTACCGGGCTCCACGACAATTGAGCAGTCGTGCTCGACTTTACTTGATTCAGTGTAAAATTACCTGGCGCTTGCAGAGGTACTAAAATGAAGTGATTTAACGATATTATATCGTACTATTATCGATCGCTAAATATAGTTGCAATTTTAATGTTAGTTAATAATAAAATAATTTTTCATCATGGATTGTACCATCTTCTCCGGAATATCCGGCAACTTCTTCGGCCGTAGCTTTACTTTCTCCTCTCTCGTTTATCGCGACGACTTTAATCTTGTATCTCTGATATGTAGGTTGATTCTCCACAAGCAGATTGTTTTTTCTCCAATCGTTTATATCTTGTATAGTCCACCTCTCGCCTGGTATATCTCTTCTATAATACACTCGGTACATAAATCTTGGAGCATTGTGCTCTATTTGCGGCATAGTCGTCCACGAAATAACCAAATTTTGCGGTGTGGTGCCTTTGCCCATGATATTATCCGGATTTTTATAAGGGACATCTGCTAAGGTGGTACAAATGTCGCTGTGCGGTGATGGTAAAGATGGACCTGTTATAAATACCAATGTATCAAAGTTTCTATTCTCTTTCATTTAAAAACGGAATAAAAAGTTGCGTAATGACATATAAAAATTAGCGATTAATTTAACGCACTGAATTATATCATTGCAATGGACATAACTTTTTAGTTTCAAGGATGATTAAAGTCTTACCTATCTTATTCCACGCGAGAACGCGGAATGTGTAATTGGCCCACGGTGACATAGGCACTGAATATCTCTGCTCGGTGGCGGCAACAAAATCTTTGGATATCTCCCAAGTATCCGGCGCAAAGCTGGTGTTATATTGAATAGTGTAACGCAGAATAGGTGCTCTGTTATCGCCCATAGGTATCCATTGAACGATGGCTTCCGTGGACATGCACGTGATGCCGATTAATCTCGGTGCATTAGGTACATCCTGAACTATCAGCGTCGCCTGCGCTCTCGCTTCGTCCAAATCGGTGTGCGCGACGCAAGTATAAGTACCGGAATCCAATTCGGTCGTCTTTGTGATCATTAGAGAATAATCGGAGCTTCGTATGAATCTTGGTTCCATCTCGAAGTCTATCGGTTCACCGTTGCTTAGCCAGTCTATGATCAGAGGTAGACTGGGATCAGTAACAGCATTGCACCTAAACAAACACAAAAAAGAAAGATCAAAAACGAGATTCCTAATTTTGTATAGTTTCAGGATTATAAATTTATTTATGAGATTTTTCTTTTACCTAAATGTGGCAGTGGAGCCCGCCGCGACTTCGTAATCCTCCGGCTCGTCCGTTATTTTAGTGTGCTCCTTCACTACCAATTCGGCAGACGCCTTCACCTCGCCAAATTTATTAGAGGCGTGACACGTATAAGTACCCGCGTCCAAGAATATCACGTTCTCAATCTCCAAATCGCCCGTGTCCAAAGTCTTGTAACGACCACCAGTCAACTCCTGTCCGTTCCTGATCCATTTAACCTCGGGTTTGGGCGCTCCGAAAACGCGGCATGTGATCCGCACGGTCTTACCATCGACTGTGCTCATGTCCGTGGGCGGTTGCGTGATGTCCGGATCGAGCGCCAACACGTTTACGTACACATCTTTGTAAACGTATCCCAATGAGTTGGTGGCGTTACATCCATAATTACCCGTGTCTTTCTTCACAAGCTTCTCGATGACAATAGAATTTGACGTGACTCGCCGCCTGCTGTTCGGCGGAGCCTCGGATATCGGTTTGCCGTTGTGTATCCATTTGATCTCAGGAACGGGCACTCCGCTGGCCTCGCATCTAATTTCCACGGTCTCGTCCTCCGCGGCGTTCACGAATTCCGGCTCGACCGTGAAATACGGGACGGCCATCACGTTCAAATTTATCGAATACGATTGGGCAGCGCCTACTCCGTTCGACGCCTCGCAAGTATACGTTCCCTCATCTTCGAAATTGACGTGCTTTATGACAAGAGACTTGCCGTAGTTACCTTGAGTTATTCTGTCGCTCGGACTGATCAGTTCGCCGTTTTTGCTCCAAACGATCTGAGGCAAGGGTGTTCCACCATATATACAATACATCTCTACTTTCTTGCCGCGTAAAGCGACCTCGTTTTTCCTACTGACGTATTGTCTCTCAGGAGGATACTTGTTCTGGCCAGCGGACGAGCCTGTAGAAACTACGTATAGCAGAACCTTATTGCCTAATTTGTATTCGTTTCTGAACACAGATGTGGCGGCACAGGCATAGTAAAAGTCATCCGAGGCATCACCCCTCGTAACATTGCTGAACCAGAGATTACCCTCCGGATCCAGAGTCATTCTCGAGTTATTGATCGACTTGATACCACCAGCAATATCCTGAATTAGCCAATAAACGTTCGGCTTAGGCCAGCCGTCGGGTGGTTGGCAGGTAAGTTTGAAAGGGGAACCCTCATTCGCGCTTATAGTTGTCGGATTTTCGTCCTTGAAAGAATTCAATTCAGCCTTTCGAACAAACACAGAGTTCGACGTGGCTATACCCCATTCGTTCTCCGCAAAGCATTGATATTGCCCTAAATCTTCGTCTCTTGGTCTTGAGATCACTAAGGTGCCTCTACCAGGTTGTTGAGAAATGCGATCGTCATACGCCGGCCATTCAAAGTCTTTCCCATTTTTAATCCAACGATATCTATAATATAATAGTAAATATATAATATATAAGTATAATATTTATGTATAATATATAGATCACTAATACCAGGTTGTTGAGAAATGCGATCGTCATACGCCGGCCATTCAAAGTCTTTCCCATTTTTAATCCAACGATATCTATAAATCTATAATAAATATATAATATATAAGTATAATATTTATGTATAATATATATAAGTATATTAGATTGTATATTAATATATTTAAATAATATATATAAGTAATACTATACTGTGTATATATATATATTATACTTGTATGTATATATCTCATACAAAAAATTACGACACTCATATAATACATTATGCATATAAAAAATGTTACATAATAATGAATATACTTATATCCGCGTCGTCAAATATCGAAGACAAAATCAATTTTACAGTGCACAATGATAAATGTTTGACATTAAAGTTCTTTAAATTTATTTGTTTTCACGAATTTATTTTAAAAACTCTACATAAGAAACTCTGTTCACGTTCCTATATTCATACAAGACAGATAACTGTGTATTAGTGACTATTATTTCATACATCCTAAAGCTATGAGATCATCTTTGTAATTAAGATCGGCCGGTTCTACCGGCTGCACGAGATGAATAAGCTTGATTGCTATAAGTGCAATGAAACTTTATGAGTGAGAGATGTCTCCAAAGTACATTTTCCGTTCTTGAGAAACTTAGCGAGACTGTCAGGACATATTTACATAATAGACATCTCCTTGATGATATCTTATTAGGCATTGTCTAATAGTGTCAGAAAACAATATGCTCAACTAGTGACATAGAGATATGTAATAAAAAGATTTGTTCTCTATATGTGTAACAAATAAGCTTTGAGAAAAGAAATAGATACATACGTTGGAGCTGGTTCTCCCTCTGCTTCGCATTCAATTAAAAATGGTTTATCATTTTCGTTGATTTTTGCCTGGACCACTTGAAACAACTGCTCATCTGTTGGTGGCTGTTTAGATATCCGTGGCGGCGATTGAACTAATAATCGAAAAATGTATTAGAGCAATCATGCCATTGAAAAAAAGATAAACTAGTAAAAAAGTTAAATAACATGTATAATAGTAATACAAATATAATCTAAAAAGGACAATAAAACACAGAAAATACATTTATATTACTTATATTTAATACAATGACTTTGCTATGATAAATGATCCTAATGATTTTTAACTTTAGCTTAATTGTAGTAAGGAGCAACTGTAGTTTACAGTATAAATTGTTGAAATTAAGTAATATGTATATTATGATAATAAAATATAGAGAAAATAAAAGATCACATACAGATACAATGGAGGAAAAACAGAATATTAATATTCTTCAAAGTATATGTACAAAAATACATATACACATACAGATACTTATTAAAAATAAGAAGTTAGTAAATAATTGTAACTGTAGAAATAATTCTACAGTTTGCGTGTGTATAAAAACGAAAATTATAGCCTATATGAAATATAATCATAATAATAAAATTCACAAAGAGAAAATTTATAAAACATTATTATATAATATTATTCTTTCTTTCATATGTTTTGGCAGTCAGAGCAATCTGTACACAGATATGATTGTGTGAATGTACATATATTATGAAGAGTGTATATATTTTAAATAGATAAATACATGTAGATATGTAAGTGTATAAAAGCATAGCATCCCTATGTAGAGAAAATTGTTTTGCACAAAAATATTTTGCGTAAATAAAAATTACTCTTATGTAACAGAAAGCACAATTATTTATAATAATTTTTATAACAGTGTCTTTCACCTTCTACATAATCCGGGACACGTACTATAATTAGAAATTAAATATTACAATTTTAATGGCAAAATTTATTGCGATACCATAAAGTTTATATTATGTATTAACAATAATAAAAAAAAAAAACTTTAGTAAATAAATACAATATAATTTCAACTCACTTATAGCTGATGCCCCCAGCACCAGAATGGAAATAATGTACACAGTGAGCTTCATGGTCACAACGTACTTAGAAAGCTAAAAAAAAAAAACGGGTGGTTGGCAGGTAAGTTTGAAAGGGGAACCCTCATTCGCGCTTATAGTTGTCGGATTTTCGTCCTTGAAAGAATTCAATTCAGCCTTTCGAACAAACACAGAGTTCGACGTGGCTATACCCCATTCGTTCTCCGCAAAGCATTGATATTGCCCTAAATCTTCGTCTCTTGGTCTTGAGATCACTAAGGTGCCTCTACCAGGTTGTTGAGAAATGCGATCGTCATACGCCGGCCATTCAAAGTCTTTCCCATTTTTAATCCAACGATATCTATAATATAATAGTAAATATATAATATATAAGTATAATATTTATGTATAATATATATAAGTATATTAGATTGTATATTAATATATTTAAATAATATATATAAGTAATACTATACTGTGTATATATATATATTATACTTGTATGTATATATCTCATACAAAAAATTACGACACTCATATAATACATTATGCATATAAAAAATGTTACATAATAATGAATATACTTATATCCGCGTCGTCAAATATCGAAGACAAAATCAATTTTACAGTGCACAATGATAAATGTTTGACATTAAAGTTCTTTAAATTTATTTGTTTTCACGAATTTATTTTAAAAACTCTACATAAGAAACTCTGTTCACGTTCCTATATTCATACAAGACAGATAACTGTGTATTAGTGACTATTATTTCATACATCCTAAAGCTATGAGATCATCTTTGTAATTAAGATCGGCCGGTTCTACCGGCTGCACGAGATGAATAAGCTTGATTGCTATAAGTGCAATGAAACTTTATGAGTGAGAGATGTCTCCAAAGTACATTTTCCGTTCTTGAGAAACTTAGCGAGACTGTCAGGACATATTTACATAATAGACATCTCCTTGATGATATCTTATTAGGCATTGTCTAATAGTGTCAGAAAACAATATGCTCAACTAGTGACATAGAGATATGTAATAAAAAGATTTGTTCTCTATATGTGTAACAAATAAGCTTTGAGAAAAGAAATAGATACATACGTTGGAGCTGGTTCTCCCTCTGCTTCGCATTCAATTAAAAATGGTTTATCATTTTCGTTGATTTTTGCCTGGACCACTTGAAACAACTGCTCATCTGTTGGTGGCTGTTTAGATATCCGTGGCGGCGATTGAACTAATAATCGAAAAATGTATTAGAGCAATCATGCCATTGAAAAAAAGATAAACTAGTAAAAAAGTTAAATAACATGTATAATAGTAATACAAATATAATCTAAAAAGGACAATAAAACACAGAAAATACATTTATATTACTTATATTTAATACAATGACTTTGCTATGATAAATGATCCTAATGATTTTTAACTTTAGCTTAATTGTAGTAAGGAGCAACTGTAGTTTACAGTATAAATTGTTGAAATTAAGTAATATGTATATTATGATAATAAAATATAGAGAAAATAAAAGATCACATACAGATACAATGGAGGAAAAACAGAATATTAATATTCTTCAAAGTATATGTACAAAAATACATATACACATACAGATACTTATTAAAAATAAGAAGTTAGTAAATAATTGTAACTGTAGAAATAATTCTACAGTTTGCGTGTGTATAAAAACGAAAATTATAGCCTATATGAAATATAATCATAATAATAAAATTCACAAAGAGAAAATTTATAAAACATTATTATATAATATTATTCTTTCTTTCATATGTTTTGGCAGTCAGAGCAATCTGTACACAGATATGATTGTGTGAATGTACATATATTATGAAGAGTGTATATATTTTAAATAGATAAATACATGTAGATATGTAAGTGTATAAAAGCATAGCATCCCTATGTAGAGAAAATTGTTTTGCACAAAAATATTTTGCGTAAATAAAAATTACTCTTATGTAACAGAAAGCACAATTATTTATAATAATTTTTATAACAGTGTCTTTCACCTTCTACATAATCCGGGACACGTACTATAATTAGAAATTAAATATTACAATTTTAATGGCAAAATTTATTGCGATACCATAAAGTTTATATTATGTATTAACAATAATAAAAAAAAAAAACTTTAGTAAATAAATACAATATAATTTCAACTCACTTATAGCTGATGCCCCCAGCACCAGAATGGAAATAATGTACACAGTGAGCTTCATGGTCACAACGTACTTAGAAAGCTAAAAAAAAAAAAAACAATTTTTGTTTATATTAAAGATAAATAAAAATCATTAAGAGAAGAAATGTATCGTGCTAAAAATTATTTTCTAAGCTATCAAATTTTTCCAATTTTACTAGAAACAATAATCGATCAAATGTTACACATGCCCTATAATATTCGCTAATGAATGTAATACTCGATGAAAGCGGCAACACATAGTGTGGGATTTCTTTTTAATTAATTACGCATCAGTCCACGGTCATATACCTCATACACTTTTGCTATTGCGGTAAATAGAAAATTGCACACATACACACACACACACACACACATACCCATATATACGTAATAATATATAACGCGCGCGTGCGCTTAGGCATATGTACATACTGCCGCAAAATCGAAGCTGACCCAATTATATCTGAAATTTTCAAATTTGCCGGGATGTTGTTATGAAACGACAGTTGCTAATGGAAACGCGTAAAAAATGGGCGTGTACTCGCGCCGCAAAAATTAAAAAAAAAAGTCAATAAACGATACGTTTCCCACATATGTGTGTTACAATAGGCATAAGCCGATTGTCAATACGATCGCGGGGAATGACCTTAACGTTGGGAAAATACAAAGAAATTCGCACAATTCGTCAACCTCCGTATTAAAATTCGTCTCGCTGACTAAAGCATCGATGACGGACTCGTTCACTCGATGATATCACTCGCTGTCCTTCGTCGCGGATCTCGCGGGACGCGTTTCGTCCGTCCTTTGAAATTTTCACGATGAATCTTACGACGACGTAGGGCGCATCGTTTCGCCGCGAGAGAATGCCGGATTTCTCTCGACGATACACGACAAAATATTGCGGAGAAAAACGGAAAGGCAGGGGCAGCAAAAAGCGGGCACACCCGCAAGATTGCATTGATCGCCCAACGCCGTCGGTATCCACCTACCTGTCTCTCTTTTTCTCTCTCTCACTCTTTCTCTCTCTCTCTCTTGTTTGTCTCCACGCCTGTCGTCGATCTCGTCTTGCCAACAACGAGATTGAGGCCGGTGATCGCTGATTGATATAATCGCGGACTCACCGAGATCTCGGGCGGTGCGTCACAGTATCCAGCACGTCGTCATCACCACTAAGCCATCATCGAAAAACTGCGGAAACCACTGACTGACTCGGATACGTAACTCGTCGTACGGTATCGTGCTGTTGTGCGTGTGACGTCTTGCATATGGTATGTGTGTGTATGGGTAGAAGAGAGGACACCGAATATATGTCGTTGAGACGCTATCCTATCTATATCAACGCTAGATACGTAATGCTATCCTACTTACCAGCTGGAAGGATAACTTATTGGATGAGAGATCAATGTTTTATCATTAGAGATGTTAAAGATCGACCGATGGTTAAAATTTCGTGATTATCAATGATGGCAATAATTATCAATTATTTCGACTTGACTAAAAATTAATTAAAAGTATTAGTGTTTCAACCTGCATATTAAATTACTGTTTTATATAATAAAATTGGAACAACTCTAATTATACTTGTTCTTGCGACCATAACAGTTTAAACGGAAACGGCCAATATAGCCGTATAAATATGACATGTGAATAAAATATGTATTAAAAATATTTTATTATTATACTAAAGAGAGATTTGTCGGCGATACAATTTTGTAATGCGAATATTAATATATTTTTATATAAAGAATAAGATAAGATTTGCGAAGTGCGAACTCATTCCTTTTCAAACTTTTGGCAACACCTTTTTTTTTGTTCCATAATAAGAGTAAATAAATATAAATATATTAATTTTATACATATACACAAATAATCTTATTTGCAATTTGTTTAACTTTTGTTTATCTGATGGGCTTAAAAAAACCGAGTTTGCTTGTTTTTCAGCAATACAGAATGACAATAAAAATTAATAAAGTATTTTTCAATTTATAATTTGAAAAGTCTAGAATGCTATTTTTAAATTTGTCGATTATTTATCCTGACTCTCTCTATACATATATATAATACATACTGTGCAACATGAAGAAAAAAGCAAAATTTATTATACAGAAGATAATTACAGGTTTTATTGCTAATCGATTAAACATTTTGATATTGATCAGGCTCTACGTCATGAATATGTCGTAGGAGAAACGTAACTTTAACTTGTTCAACATGTCGACATAATTTCATGGCTAAACTCGTCCTTAATTTCATATGCTGAGTAAGAGAAGGAAGATTCAGCAGCAAAAATGCAAGGCCATCAATTTCCTACAATTAACAAAGAAAGATTTTATCATCAAATATATAAGTTATAATATAATAATTAAAAAAAACTTTAATTTCTAGAATTAAAATATGCATAAATACTTACTTCTTCTTTGACACGATATGCGAGATCTTTGCAGTCGTTAGTTTTTCTAAGATATCGAAACACATCGTCTACACTCCAATATAACGGATTCGAATCGAGCTTACGAGTCTTCGGTCGCCGTTGCGTCTTTTGCATTCTTACGTATTCAGCATCTGCCTCAGAGCAATCAGATTCTATGCTCGTGTCCCAATCTCTCTTAATTCCTCTAGTGACTCCAGAGTTTTGATTAAATCTCGTCATATGTTGCTTAGAGTTTAAATTAGGAGGACTAGACAATTCTCTGTCTTTTATTTTTCTGTCATTAAACGAACTACCAGAATCTTCCGAAGCATTGCTGGAAGGTATTTCAGTCTTAAAGTCATCCGACTTGTCGGATTTCTCCAGACCTTTCTGTATCATGATATCTATTTCCGAAAGTGGTTGTCTTCCATCGAATACCTGGTGAATATGACTCTCCGAAACATGTTTCGCCAGATCTAACGACATAAATGGCATCTCATCTTCCTGATCGTATTCCTCCTGAGCCTCCTTGTGTTTGTTTGCCCATCTGCCGCGACGCTTTCTACGTTTCCTACCCCAAGGTTTCGGCTTTTGCACCATAATACTTGTGTAACCTTTCGGTTTTCCTCTCTTTCCAGTTCCAACCGTCGCTGCTAAAAACACATCGAAAAACGCGCGTACATATTAATTAACAATTATATATATATATATATATAATACATATAATTTCATTAGGATACTGTTACTTACTATATTTTGTTTTCGATGTTTTATAACACTCATCTGGACATTCATTTTCTGGTATGTGCAACGGACCAAATAAATTTGGGCATACCATTAATTTTTTGCAAATACTTCTGCAAAAGTCCGCTACCATGTCTCCTGATGTAACGATGGCCACACTCGCGCGATATGTGTTATTTTTGTGCTTCGCCTTTAAAACTTCTAAATGATATCCGGGATCTGGTTTAGAATCGCATTGCAGAACCTTCAAAATTCTAGCGCTTCTATATCCAACAGATACTATCATTGATAAAACTTCTCGCATGACCAATATAACTGGTCCAGGTCCTACTGATTTTGGAAGAGTCGCCAATTTTCCTTTCGAGATCATCGGGCCTGTGAAACATCGGTAATTAAAATATATCTTTGGACACCAGAGCGAAGACCGTGGTTCGGATATCGGTATGTCCAAAGGATTGGCTTTCTTCTCCTCCTTTATAAACATTTCTAATTTCTTACAAATCTCAATGTAATTGTGCGGAGGTTTCAATGGATAGTGATTAGATTCGCACCATCCTACAGGAAATATTTGCAAGGAATGCATGTCAACTATATGATCTGGCCGGAAATATTCATAATTATCTAATTTTATCCACAACAGATCGTCAATGATTTTAGTAATGTGGGCGGCGCATATTATATGTTCGTGTTCCGGATCAACAGCCTCCAATCTCATTCCACATTCAAAACCCGCTTCAACGGCGCTCGCACGTTTGCTGAATAAATTTTCAGATGCTGCACTAGCGTGAAATGTTTCCAAATAGTCATTCCAATCAAAGTTTTCAGTCTTTGAAGTCCAACCTTGTGGATGAGTAATCCTGCAACAGATCAAAATTAAGAAAACTACAATATATATATTAAGATAAAAAAGAATTATACAGAAAGATATTTCGAGAAATATATTTTATATGTTTTCTATACATAATTATAAGTAATAATACTTATATAGAATTATAGAATTATAGCAAATTATAGTTATAATTACAGATTTATAGTATCATAAATGATTAAAAAGATATATTTGTACTATTTAGGTGATACTTACATGATATCGTGTTTTTGTGCCCATCCAATTGGAAATATGTACGGATGTTCTGCGGTACATAACCATGTATTGTTCTCTGAATTACTGGTCACAAATGTATCATCTGATTTATCTGAGTGTTCAATATGCACATCAATATTTACAAGAAAATATATATCGTCAAATACTTTTGTTACAGTAGCAGGGCAGATCTTTGTTCGATCTACTGGATGCAGAGCTTCTACTTTCATTCCAATTTTAAAGCTGTGTTTTGAATGATTTATATTATTATTAAATAATTCTTCCAGTAGTTCGCAATCTTTTGGTTTAGATTCCAACAAATCTTTCCATTCTTCATAAGTGTACAAGTCGACTATTGAGCCAGGCGGTTCTAAGAACCAAGTGGAATTTGATTTAGATGCAAATCCATATGAATGTAAACGTTCGGATGTACAAAATATCCAAAAGTCTTCATGAAAAGAACCTGGTGTATCATATCTTAATAAAAGACGTCCTCCAACGTTTTCAATAATCTGTAAAAAAAATAAAATATTTTTAAACATTAGAGCACATAAAAATAATTACTTTACTGTGTGTGTGTGTGTGTTTCTCTTATTTTATAAAAATTTATGTTATGTGTGTGCAAGTTATTTTTGTACTGTATTTTATAATACAGATTTAAATCTCTCTTCTTTTAGAAATTTTTGCAATTGTGTTCTTACCGTAGCTACCCATAACTTATATGGATGCAAGACATCACTTATCTCAATTTTCATGCCTTGTTTTATTTTGTCTGTCATACTTAAGCCATCCTGTGTAGAAAAAAGATAAGAGGATCATTATATTAAATTAATTATTCTAAAATAAAAAATTGTGTGAAAATATATCTAGTGTTTTACCCCTGTTAACATCTCTGGTGGAAGTGTACGCGCTGTTGCTAAAAAGTCACGCAGCTTGTCTATGCAATCTGGTGATTTCTCCAGTATAATGTCAGGTGGTTCTAATTTTTTATTATTTTTCTCACTCCAGCCAAGTTCATGACCAGCTTCTTTTGTAAGATTAAACCAAAATTCTAATGATCTATCATCACCGCCAAAGTAACGCAACCGTAACAAAGGTCCACAAGCCATGACAATAGAGGCTACCCAGTATGATAATTCTTCTTGGCCATTTTTTTTCTGTACTGGAACCTCTAGTGACATACCTATCTCAATACTGTTTTGCAATGTCAACTCCACATGAGGGAACATAATTTGTGGAACTTCCACACTGTCTGTGGCATCAAGATAGTCTTGCCAAACAAATCCATATTCTAAAATGTAAAATTTAATGCAATATAAACAATTTTCAATTAATTCAAAAATTTAATATAGCAAGTTATATTTTTTATTTTATCTTGACAAATTTTTTATTCTGACAGAAAAATTTGTTATGAAAAAATGTTTATTAAATAAATATATACTATAAAAAAAGAAAATATTTATTATTATATATTATTTATTAAGT
>NW_021853485.1:4306472-4308144 GCF_003651465.1 Formica exsecta
ATTAAAAATTATTTTTTTATATACAAATAACATTTATTTTAATAAGTTATCAAATTATTATTGTAAAAATTTTTTTTTTTATTCAATATTACAATGACGCGCAAAACGCCATCTTCTATATTATTAATAGAGAAGAGAGTAATATGTAATATATACATATATATAAGTAGAAAGAGAGAAATGTATTTCTAACATATAAAAAAATAAGATTATACGAAATCAATGCATTATACACTTTATTAATTAATAATTAATTATCACAACATATAATTTTTTCAGAGTATGTAAATATATATATATATATATAATGAGCATATAATTTATCTCTTGAAAGTTCGTTTGAAAACGCGTTGAACTACCATGTTGTCTATATATATATATCTCTACCTTTATCAGAAACAATAGCGTTTAAGTTAACCGTGTAAAAAGAATATATGCGATAATTTTATACTCTTACAATTACATACAATTCCGAAAGAACAACAATTTCACATGCTGTGTGTGCGCATTCTGTATAAGCAAAATTTATAAAACGAACAAGTTATTAAAATTTTTACCTCCATCCTGTGATTTTTCCTGCACTCGATTCTCGTACGCTTCCATAATTTATTTACATCACCTAATCCACGAACGCGAAATAAATAATGAAATTATATTAATGGATCCTTAGCAGAGGATTACGCGATTTGCGTGCAAAAATAAATGGATTAAATCTATAATCGAAGTTACCCCTACGATTCTCCATGCGCAAATAAGCCCAAGTTTGCTAGCGAATTCGGTGCAATGATCCCAAATTGTCGGACGCATGCGCGTCTTTCTGTACGCGCAAAAGCCGACCACGTGACCGATTTCATAGACTCCATAAAATTTTTTTACCTTTTTTGTTACTATATATTCATGCTGTTATTAAAGTTATTTTACTTTACACATTCTTGTTATATAATGTTATTAATGTTAGTTTGTAAAAATTATCTTATTTAATATATATATATACCCAGACTTTTTTTAAAGCGTTTAAAATAATTTATTTCTTGCATTAGCGTTTATATAAATTATTATTGATTTGACGATTATACTAGCGGGGACCTATACACAGGCAAACTTGCGGTAGCCGCATAAATACGTAAGCCAAAGAAATTGACCAATCATGTGGCTAATGTAAAGGATGCCATATCGTTACGTTTTCGTGCTAGATGTGTGATTGGTTCATGATTTCTCTGTGCACAGGTGCATTATATATCTATACAAGTGTGTGTGTGTGTGCGTGTGTGTGTGTGTGTGTGTGTGTGTGTGTATGTGGTTAGTGACAGACCCTAAAAAGACTGCTATATATAAAGTTATCTTAGTATGAAGATATATGCAAGAACTTTGATGAATAAAATCGAATCCAATACAATATTTGACCAAATAATGTTATCACGTTATTTTTGGCGCACATAATTACATGATCGATGTGAGTTAGCGAAAAACATAGACATAGTATATCTAGACCGAGCGTTTGCCTTTATTTAAGGAGTGGGGGTAAAGATGCACGTAGAAAAGGACATACTCTGTTTCGTGCCCCTTGCGTTCTCTCTCGCTCGCACAGAGCATAGCGCTCTCTTTCATCATGCTACGTGCGAGCGAGAGAGAACGCAAGGGGCACGAAACAGAGTATGTCCTTTTCTACGTG
>NW_021853485.1:4308294-4318216 GCF_003651465.1 Formica exsecta
ACATAGTATATCTAGACCGAGTGTTGAGAAGTGGGGGCCAAGGTGCACGTAGAAAAGGACATACTCTGTTTCGTGCCCCTTGCGTTCTCTCTCGCTCGCACATAGCATAGCGCTCTCTTTCGTCATGCTACGTGCGAGCGAGAGAGAACGCAAGGGACACGAAACAAAGTATGTCCTTTTCTATGTGCACCTCGGCTCCCACTCCTCAACACTCGGTCTAGATATACTATGTCTATGGCGAAAAAGCAGCGCAAGCGGGGGGATTCTCAGTTTAGGGAAAAAACAGCTAATTTAAGATAGCGGAAATCTTAGAATAGAGAATCTCAAAATAGAGAAATTGTTTTTACAATGGTAGCACGATAAAAAGAGACATGGCACCTTTCCCTCTCTGTCGCGTTGTTGCTGCTTCTATCGCATGTGATACGAATTCTTCTCACTAGGAATTATCGATGATATTTTCATCGTCTTCATTCTACACTTTATGTCGCTTGTGTGTGTTGCCAGTCATTATAATAGACATCGATAATATAATGGGAAAAACCTGATTTTGTAAACAATGTCAAAATTCAACGGATTACTCTTTCTTTACTCTTTATCGGCTGTTATCACTTCAGTACGTAGTATTTTAATCGTTTATCTTTTAAATACATTCTTTTTCTCGCTATTATTTATTTTTATGCATCTTGATAAAGGTAAAAAACTTCTATAATTTATTCAGAAATATATAATATATATTTGTCATTGATTAAACTCTGTCAACTTTCCCTATCTATATTTTTAATTTAAAAAGCTGCATTATATTCTTTATTCCCCTTTTAACAAGACTCTCAATTAAATTGTTGTCAAGTAAAAAATGATTAATTGTGTATACCTTACAGGCTTTAACTGTGAATTCAACTTTTTGTGAAGTTTCTGATCATAACTTAAGTCTTCTATATAAATTCACAAAATTATCATCAAACAAAGAAGATATCATTATCAAACAAGATTATCCAAATGAAACAATTCGTATGCAATTATGTTCTCCATTGATAAAAAAATGCAACAATCAAGATGGATATGCAATATGTCTAATAAAGAATAACACAGAAAAGGGAATAGGTAATTTTGCTAAAAGTTTATATCTTATCCATTGCATTACATTATGAGTTTAAAAGCATTTGATTTTATTTATATAAACAGGAAAATTTCCTCCGGAAATTGATAATAAATATGGAAAAATATTATTTAACTTCATCGGTGATAACTGTTCACTTGGAAAATATAAAGTGCATATTATTATGCAATGTAATTATGCCGCAGAAAATAATTCGTTTCCTGAGTTATTTCCACATGTAAGTAGTTAATTTCTTTTCTAGGTATGATAGAGAAAGTACAAATATGCTTATTGAACTATATAACATACTGAAAAGTGCATAAGTGAGGATTCTGCTCAATGATTTTAAATTGAGAGAAATAATTAAGTGATGATGTTGTTTCTGTTTCTATATTGGAGAGCAAAATGAAATGTTACAGAGATAGAAAACAAATCAGCCGTTAGAGATTGGTTATATTTATGATGATTCTTCTTCTAGTATGTTATATAATTCAATGACTATAATATATAAAAATGAAATATATGATAATGAAAATATTTCTAGGAGGACGAACAATGTGACTTATTCATGGTATGGACGACGGCGTTAGCTTGTGCACCAAGATTCCAAACAAATTGTACAATTGTCAATAATGGTTATCATTACGATTTAAGTTCCTTAACAAGGACTTCAAATAATTATGTTATTCATATTAGCGAGAAGCAGTCACTTAAAATAGTGTTAAATGTTTGTCAATCTATAATACGTCAATATCGTGCTACGTGTCCAATTAAGACGGGCGCTTGTCTGGAAGATCGTGAGAAATCAAATAGGTAGATTTGATCTGCAAATATTTAATCTTTTATTAAAATTAAATATAATACATACATATATATATATATATATATATATATATAAAACACACGCTAATATACAGTGTGTCCGATAATAATCGCATCATCTCTCGCATGCAGGTAGAGCAGATTAAGACGAGTAGGAAAGTCCTCTACCGTTTTGCGATTTTCGCTTTAATTAATGAGAAATTAATTTTAAAAAATTGGCCAATCTGCACGAGTATAAGTGCGCGGCGAGAAAAGATAACTCAATTACATGGTTGTTAAGTGCGCGATGTTGGGACTAATAAGCATTTAATTATGTATCGTGCCTAGTAATCGCATAAGAGTGGACTGTCTCTTCTTGCTGCATGCTTTATATACTCGTGCGAATTGGCCGAATTTTTAAATTAATTTTAATAATTGCGAAAATCGCAAAACAGTAGAGGACTTTCCTACTCGAATACTCTGTATAATCATGTTTTATTATACACAAATGTATAACTTTTTGATGTAATAGCACAATGTAGTTAATTTTTTTTCAAAGAATAGTAGTTTGAAGTTCTGTACAGTTTCAGATATTCGAGTTTAGGAGAAGTACAAAAACCTCTTTTCTTCAAGGATGGATATTTACAAATAGAATATCAAGATGGTGCGATGTGCACCGAAAATATTAGGACTCCACATGTTAAAACAACCATCAAATTTGTGTGTCATTTGGAAGCCAAGGTATAACATTAGATTTTATATACAAATATAATATACACACACAAAATATAGTACACATATTAATGAGATACATTTGAAAATATTGAGATATTGTTATCGTACAGGAGACTATTCCAGAATATATTGGAGGAAGAGATAACTGTCATTATCAATTAATATGGTATACTGCTGCTGCGTGCAGTATTGAGTCTCTACATAACTACAGTGTCAAAACAGCAGGCAACTGCTCTGTTACGAATCCACTCACGAATTTTACGTAAGAATTCGATTCCTCGATCTTATGCGCGATTAATACTCATAAATCTATAATATATTTATATGATTTGACTGTATATTTTATCATACATGTACAGATATAATTTGCAGTCATTGATGAACAGAGACTATACCGTCGTAAATACAAGCGGTATAAAATACAAATTCGGAGTATGCAAAGCACTTACAGATAACGCATGTGGAACTGAAACAGGTACTATATATTACCAATCGCGTATTTCATGATTATATGATGAATCTAAATTTCTCTCACCAAATTATTATTCTTACATACAGGAATATGCAATTCAAAATACAATACATCATTGGGTCAAGTTAACACAAATTTGATATGGCAGCAGGGTGGCCCTTATTTAAATTATACTAATGGTAAATTATGCGATAATGGACTGCGTCATTATACAGTTATCGGATTTTTCTGCGGACCGGAAGGATCGTCCAATCAGCCGTTGCTTATGGAAGAGTATCCTTGTCAGACCGTTATACACTGGAACATAGATCTAGCTTGTGAAAAAAGAGTAAGCATATCTATGTGTTGTATAATATTTTTATTTTGTTTTTTTACATAATGAAGAATTTCTTTCTGTCTAGATTAAATGTGTAACTAATAATGATGATGAAATTAACTTAACTCCTCTTATACAATCTACAAATAATTACATCGTAAAAGCCAACGGTACTGAATTCCATATAAATATATGCCGACCGCTAGTCCCCACTCGAGGTCTTACATGTGCGCATGGTAGCGCTGCTTGTAAAGTTTCAGTAAATTCAAAGAATGAATATACCAATGAAACCGTGAGTACAAATATGATAATGATGAATTTAAATAGTTATCACAATATCGTAATTAAAATATAATGTAAACATTTTTATAACAGTATTTCAATTGCTTTTATTAAAATAATGATTTAATAGAGTTTGGGATTTCCTGAGGACAGCCCCACATTAAATAAAGATCTACAAATAATATTACGTTATATTGGTGGATCACAGTGTCCAGAGAATCCAGTTAAATCGATATCTTCAAATTTCACATTTGTTTGTGATAATAATAATCAGGTAACAATATGTACAAAATATATACAGATTTGCTTAATCTTAATCTTTTAATTAGAAAATTCTTTGATATGAAATTGATTTTTATCATTAAAAAATTAATATCTTTATAACTAAATTCTCTAAACTTAATATAAAATTATGTAAGGTCTATTTGAGAGAGGATAATAGTTTTAATTTAACTATTCCTTCAAAATTTACTTCTCAGAAGGTCTCTTATTAGTGTCTTTATAATTTTAGGTGCATTGATATTTTAACTACAAAGAAATCAAACTTAATATAATAAAGAAATATTATTAAGGTTGAAATCAACAAAGTTCAGAGAAATATATTTATATCTATAATAGCGAAATTTTAAAAACAATACTTTGCTAAAGTTTTTATATTTTTAGGGACTTCCAGTATATAAAACTTATGTTAATTGTACTTATGTATTTGAATGGAATACCAGTATAGCATGTGGAGCTGTGATAGGAGGCTGGACGCCACCCTGTATTATAAAAGATGGTTTTCTATCGTACGAATATGATCTTTCTTTGTTATATAAAAGAGAACAGATATATTATGTGAGTCTAAAATATATTCTACAAAGAGAAATTTCAAAACATTTTGAATATAGTATATCATTTATGTAATTAAGCATATTATTCAATTAAATTTTTTTTTACTGATATAAGGCCAACTTTATACTTACTATATATATTCAATTATTTCAAATATCTCAATTGTTTAATCTCCTAAATTTTTAATGTTGCCTTATTTGTGTGCACAACAAAAAAAAAATATATATATATGTGTATGTGTGTACATATATATAGTGTCTACTAATGATGACAACATAGACCAGCAAATATTATCAGAAATAAAATTATAAATCGTAGGTGAAAGGCAAACAAGGCAAGGAATACAGTATAAATATTTGTGATGGAGAAAAATATTGTAACGGATCCGCTGTATGTAACGGAGGCAATGGTTATGGATCACTGAAAAGTGTGGTTTTTGATTACAGCCGAGATGACGTAAAGCTCAAATATTCAAATGGCAGTAAATGTAACAACAGTAAGTTATCGATTATTTCGTTTTTCATTAAAGTATTCATAATTCATTTTTCAATTGTATATGTAAATGTATTTTATATTCTAACAGGTTCCTACACATCTGAAATAAGATTTATATGTAACGATTCCATAGGCATTGGTGTACCAAAACTATTGCTGGTAAGTGAAAATTATTCAGAATTTTTATTCAGTATGCACACACAATATTTTCCAGCAAAAAACAAGAGTAATTTTTCAGAGATAACGCTATAAGATACACTTAAGAAAAAATAAAGATTTCTTTCCTATGTGATGAACATATATATCAAAAAATAAATTTTTATTTCGCATTTATTTTTCCACATAATCTTAGAGTGTTCATTTGTTCCAATGTAATACGAGTTTTAAAATTGTTTCTGATAAAAACTCGTAAATAATTTTAACGGATCGATTTACACAGCAATCAGTGAATAAAAGTTGTTTGATTCAAAATTCATTGATAGCATTTACTCTATAATGAAATTACATTTTCATTATATACTCTTCCATTAAAACTTTTTCAGGCTTTATTGATTTTTACTGATCAATCGTGAAATAAAATTATTACTACTTTTTTTTTTTAAGTGTATCTTATTTTTGAAATTTTTTTGTGCTAATGGTTATACAAACACATGGTGTTCAACATCTTTCAGATAACTCAGATTCAATTATTCTCTAGTAAGAACATCCATTATATTATTTCTCATACTATAAATTTGCTATCTTTGAAATCTAATATCTTTGCAACAGATTCTTAAATTATAAATCTACACATAGGCTGTGTTGCGATATTCACTGCCAATACTGAAAATCTATAGTGTATGTGACGTAAACTATAGATTTTCAGTACTGGCAGTGAATATCAGAACACAGCCATATATACAATATACATACATACATACATATATACATTATAAAAGCATTTTGTCATGTATCCTGCATATATATTTCCAGATAATGAATTTTTTCTAAAGTATCAATGCATATTAGAATTGCAACGAATATTAGGCAACTATTCGGTATTCTGCAACGTTTTTACTATTCGGCCGAACACTGAATATTAGTCTACTATTCGGCCAAATATCGAATAATTTTAAATGTAAAACTGGGAGGAAATAGTAGCTAATAGATTGTTGCCAGCTCAGCCGCGGATGCGTAGTTTTAATATGCTCGAATATCTAACTTATTTATTTATATATCTAATAAAATAAAATAAAATAAAACACGTTTATTGTTACATAATGTATTTATGCGGGGTGGCACGGTCGGGAGTGCCGCTGCATTGTTTTCGAATAGTCTATGTTGAGTCGTTGGCATTAAAACCGTGCCTAATATTCGCCGAATATTCGGTTATTCGGCACATGATCTTGTCTAATATTCGGTATTCGGTCGAATATACTATTCGTTGCATCTCTAGTACATATATATAATACAAGACGCTACGTTCTATCATATACAAAGAATAAAAAAAATAAAATAAAGAATTATAATCAATTATACATATGTAATTCTTAATTAGCATATCTTTTGCATGTTTTTTAACATGTTAATCTTGCACAAACTTTTAATTATTTCAAAGTTTATGACAATGATGGAAAATATTATTTATAGTTACTGTTCATACCTTTTAAATGTATAAACAGTAGTGTATATCAAATTCGTCCAAGAATAGATATATGAGAGGATATTTAAAAAAAGCAGGGAATTTTGTATTATATAAACATTCCTATTAATGCACGATATTTGCATAATGCTTGACATGGAAAGTATTTTGTAAAGAAAAGTTACTTACAAATTAATTATTCTTTTGTTTGTCAGGTACTGTCTTAGTAACTTAAATTATATATAGGTTGTTCTCTCTCTACCATTACTGCATCAGTATTTAACAATTTGATCAAAGAATCTGTTAAGGATTGGTACAGTAATGAAGATATGGAAAATTTTATATATATAAACTATTATATAAAAAATTATATATATAAATTCTTTATGCTCATTAATGCTATTGCACTATATATAAGTGTATTTGATATCTAAATAAGATGCATTATAATACGCCAAATAGCGTCACTGAGTATTTTCTTATACGAGCTATTTTTTTAAATTTAAAAGATATACTGAAAACTTATAATATATATTACATGATAGAATATCGCATATTAAAGTTAACACATCTATAACAGGTATAAACATTATATGATATAATATTAACAATAATATTTATAATATATATTGTGTTATAAAAAAGCCAATTTATAACAATTTACAATCATGATTTGGAATTTTATATAGTGTGCTCAAAAGTTTAAATTCAAGTACACACATTCAACTACATTTCTCAAAAGGTATTTAAGAGCTGGCAGAATAATATAATGTTTACAATAACATGTTTAAAATATATATAGAGCATAATATTTTATATGAATTATTTAAGTGAGCTTTTTATTCCTGAAAATTAATATTAATAATTATATCAGGAATTGATAAAAAATATGTATTACATATTATGCTAACATTTATATATATGTAGGTTCATCCTAACATCAGTCAGTTATTTGTTATATTTATCTTGTTTTCTTTCTTTTCTCTTGTTTCTGTCTCTTGTTGTATCAAGTTTGTAATCTTAATCATTTCATCTGAAGATTTTAAATTAAGATCAAGTTTTCTTTATAAGAAAAAAAAATTCTCAAGACAATCTGGGAATGTCAACACTGCGTCTATCATAGACGAAACTATAAATATGATCGTTCGTCATTATATCTTATATTTTTATCTTTGTATCAAACAATGCACTCTTTATTATCAATCATAGGATCATGTTTAATTAAATGTTCTGGTGTAAGAATTATTGTTCCATTTAATTTACACGAGTCTTGCGGAAATTCGTTCGAAGGTAACTTTTCTTCCAGCTTCTTGTCGCATACGAATGTTTTAAATGTATCGGCGGGTGGCGTAGTGTTGGGAGGAGTCTCGGGAATCCCGATCGGATACATAAGTTCTTTTTTATCTCCGTTTGCTTGAATACATAGTTGATGATTCTCAAAGATTTTTCTTCCGACCATGCTACTCTTTCTAGGTAATTTGGTTTGATGCGGTAACGCGTATCTCAATTTATCCCAGAACCAAGGATCTCCCCATTTGACATAAGTATTCATACTTATGTATGCCTTCAATTCTGGATCCAAGTCATCCGTAGGACCGATATCGCCGTATAGAATCAATATCACTCGCGCTCGACCTTCGCTCAATGCCTGACTGTGAGCGGCTCGAAACTCCATCCTTCCCCAGACGCTCTCGAGAAAATTCGGTGACAATACTACTATCGTTCGTTTCGAATCTTCCACAGATCTAGCGATATTCGCTGGTATCCATTCGCCCGCCAACCAATCCCGATAATGAAGACATAGCTTGAATGGCGTCGGGCCGTTTTCCAATTTCGACACTAGTTCATTTACCACAAAGTCTTGATCCTTGTGCGAGTAGCTTACAAACGCATCGTATAATTTCTCCTTATCCAATTCCTCTTCCGTTACGAACCACAAACACCATTGATGCGCGAATAGCCACACTTTGATCTGTTGTTGATATTTGTAATAGAGTAGTCCCGAGATGCCAATAAGCAATCCGATCAGAGCGATCGCTACGCTGATGCCCATAATCGCTGTATTGTCAAACGGACAAAATTCGATCGTGGTCATCTCTGATATGGTCTTATCTTTCCCGGGACACTTCACTTTATGTAGATTAGGTATATCCACGAGTTTCGTTTGAATAAAATTTAGAAAGTCCTTAGTGTTGCAATCGCATATCCATGGATTTTTGTGTAACGTCAAGTTTAAATTCTTAGAGTTTTTCAAGAACTTTAACACATCAGGATGTATTGTTGACATGTTGTTATTATGTAGTTCCAAGACCTGAAACAGAGATTTCAATCGTACATCTTAATCGTATAAAACATAATATAATATTTTTTTATTACTTTATGTATACATAGTGATCCGAAAAAATGTCAAGATTCATTTCTGCGAATCTTTACATTCTTTTTGTATTTTATATATCCTTGAATTTTCCGATACTTTTTTTATGATTCTTTGTTGATAAAATGTTGTCTAGAGATTTACACACCTGTATTGTCTTGGGCAGTTCGTCTAAGAAGATCTCAGAGATGTTGTTGTGAGATAAAATAAGTTTTTTCACTGATTCAAGTTTTAAATTTTTCAAATCCGGCATTCGCGTAAATTGATTATTGGCGAAATTCAATTCGAGTTGCCAGAAATCGCCAGGATTTTTTATATCGCTCGGAACGCTAGTTAAATTTCTATGAGAGCAGTTGAATATGAATACATTGCCATCTGGCTTCACGTAACAGTCGCATATTTTGGGGCACTCGAGATTTGTGTCATTCACCGTGCACATTAATGATTCAGATTTTAACTTCTTAACGAGCACGTTCTTCAGCTCCTCTGGGCTTTGACAAGTTAAATTTCCAGGTATTATGTGGAAATAATTTTGAACGTTGGAATGCATTTTGCCTTCGATATATCGTAAAAAGTCATACAGCTCGCAATCGCAACTTAACGGATTGTTCTCCACTAATATTATCGCATCATGAAAAGCCTGTTGAAATTCTGCGATTTGTTCGGCACTATGCAAGAAGATGTGCTGTATTTTGTTGTAAGTTAAATCCACTTTGATATCGGATAAAAATTGCAAATCTTCGCTCTGCAATTAAAAAAGAAAAAAATCAAAGATGTGTATGTGTATTATTGTTTTCGAAAATCATTTTATAACTTTGTCAATCACATTTTTACCGCTTTCAAAATTGTGTGTGTGTGTGTTTGTGTGTAGAGAGGGGGGGGGGGGGGGCGCACAC
>NW_021853485.1:4319500-4331791 GCF_003651465.1 Formica exsecta
GGGGGGGGGGTGGCGCACACGCGTATGTATGCTTTCCCAAATACTTACATCTATAGAGGATATATTGTTATATCTGAGGTCCAATATTCGAAGTTGCATATTACTCAACTTCCAGTCACTGAATATTTCCGAAATATTGTTATTGGCTAAATATAATTCCTTTAAATTGATGCAATGATGAAAAGGTGACGTGGTTCCATATTCATCATGATACTCGAAAAAAGTAGATCGTAACGTAAGACGGTTGTTGGAAAATTTAGCAATCTTCAATTGTTCTAAAGGGGTAAAACTATGGTCGGAAATGGTCGTCAGTTGATTTTCTTCTATATTTAATTCTTCCAATGCATTCAATCCGTCGAATACATGGCTGCAACATTAAAAAGAATTGTACATTGATAAAAACATGGAAACTATAAAAAATTTATTGTTTGTATAGTAACAGTATATAAACGCACTTGGAAATGAAAGTGATGCGATTTTTTGATAAATCCAATTTTATCAATCGCTTGGTATTCAAGAAAATATAATCAGGCAATTCTTCAAGATCATTGAAAGTCAATTTCAATTCTTGCAATTCTTTTAAATCTCGGAATATTAGCATGGGTAAGAATTTAAGATAATTTCGGCTTAAAGTGATATTGGTCAGTGAAGAAGATCCCCAGAAAAGATCTTCCTGTAATATGGTAAATCCATTCTTGATCAGATTCAACACCTTTAGTTCTGTTAAATTAGCGAAAAATTCATTTGGCAAGGTCATATTTCTTTTGTTGTCAGACATAGTGAAGGTATGTAGTTTCATGTTATTTCGTAGCAGATTCCTTGGTAAATGTGTAAAATTGTTCCGAGATAAGTTGAGAATCTCGAGATTCTTCAGCTTCGCAAATATGTCTTCCGGTAAACTGATCATGTTATTCCAATTAAGATCGAGTGTTTTGAGAGCGACGAGACCATCAAAAATTCCCGATTGTAGTTTCGTTAAACGATTTTTCCACAAATTGAGAAATGTCAGGTTTTTCAGATTCCCAAATGTGCCTAATTCTATCGATTGCAAATCATTATCGGACAATTCGAGCCACTGCAATTGAGGGGTATGATTGAAAATTCCATTGATCAAGTGTAAGTTGTTTTCGCGCAAGTTGAGCCCCGTCAAGTTAGTCAGATCGGCCAACAGATCCCTGTCTACATAGGACACATTATTGCTCGATAAAATTAAAGACTTCAGATTCTCGAAACCGGCTAGATGTTGCTTTTTCAGAGTGAAGCTCAAGTTCTTGTACGATTGGAAGCCCAATTTCTCAACGCCAGTAGCTCCTAACATTTTCGTGATTTCACCCAAACTTCTGTTGTTCGGTAAATCGCACATTTGAAAGAACATTGATTTGATTTCATTTTCCGTTTGGGACGTCACATCCAAATAGAAATCTGTCCATTCCGGCGAGTTGATACAATTGATCTGTGTGAAAAAAAAATACGTTAACATAAACTAATTTAATTTATTATATTTACTTCTTATTTATAAGATTATATAATAGCATGAAAGATGTAGAGAAAGAGGAGCGAGGGGAGGAGAGCGGGAGAGAGAGGGGGGAGAGGGGAGAGAAAGAAAAACATATCGATCTTATATATAGGTTTTAAAATTTTCTGAGCTTTTAGTGTAAATGATGTCATAGAAGGTTTCAAAGGAAAGCATGCATGGAAATAAAATAGACTCTTAGAAAATGTTATATATCTCGTAACTGATATGAAATATTTGAAAAGCTATTAATTTTTTAATTATCTAAATAGGCTTTTTCTAAAAATATGAATTTATATTTTTGAAGAAAATTATTTCATTAAATTTGTTGTTAAAAAAAAGAATTGTGATATAATAGAAAGTTCAAATTCTGCTATACTATTATCAATTGAAAATCAGTTAACATCATTGATGTTATATACCAAATTTATCGTTCTTTTACAATTTTGTGTTCTTGAGTATAAATTGTAATTGTTGACAGTATGATGAGTATATCTTTGCAGCTATGTCTAGACAAATGTAAAATTAGATAGATACGTACCTTTATATATTGGTTCGGTTGAATATTCACAATGAAATAGGAGTCGTTCTTCATTAAACAGTTTAACTCGAAAGCGTCATCGTAATTCAGGTCACAGACGCATGTCGTATTTGTTGGGCAATGAAAGGCGGAGAAACTGCTTATAGTGATAATCAAAATCACGAGATATGTCTCACGACGGGTGATCATTTTCCAAGATGTATCGTAATTCTCTCCCTTAGCCTGACACCTGTTTAAACAAGCAAAAAAAGAATACATTTTTATTACATTATCACATTGTATGTAATGCTCTTTCTCACATATTTCTAAGTCGTGAATGCTAAGAACAATATTACGAAAATCGGAAGTATCGTGGCTTAGATAAATGTAACACTTCCTCTTTTCGAGATAAGCCTATTGCAACTCTGGCTATATATTTTTATGTATCACACACAATATCGTATCACATAAATCGTATTCATAAATAAAATATGAGTTTTTACAGATATGTCTAAATATATATCTTTTTATATCTTCTTTAATAACGAGAGGAATGTTGATCATTTATAACTATTAGTCTATAAAAACTGTTATGTGATTTTGACAATTGTTACAACATTAAAACAAATATTACAATTTTTTACTTCAACTAATCTCTGAAATTAAAATATTATATGATAATGGGACATCGTGTAACAATGTTGTAATGTCTTGTAATTTTATTACAAACCGTAAATATCAAAGGAACCCGTTAAAAGATCCAAAATATGCGTACACATCATCGCGTTTATTTTACATCCTCTTTATATATAATAATTTAATTAAATAATTAATAAGAATTTTTAAAATATTTCGTAATAAAATACAGATTGATTTCATAATAAATTTTAATACAATTCGTGGGATCTCATTCCTTGATGAATTACGAGATACATAATTGCAAACGGAAACTATTATGACCAAAGGCTAATTCACGATTCTCAGTATTGTAATCTAGCATCTCGATTTGCTTTTTCGATGACGTACACGTGCTTTTTGCATTCTATATGTATTGCCCGACGTAAAGAAAATCTTTTTTCAAATTTAATACAATAATTATTAGATCGATATAAGAGAAATTTGTTGCAGAAAATTGAAAATAGAATTACGCAATTTTGAAATAATTTTTTTATTAAAATCTCACATTATATTTTCGATACATATTTTTATTTTATCTAAAAATAATATTTTTTTCATATTTTTCTCTTTTCAAAAATTGTGAAATTTTATGTAAATCAGAACTCTTCTTTTGGTTAAAAAATAAGGAAAAATTCACAGAGATACCTACTTGTTGGAACATGGTACTACTGCAATATATAATTTATTTTTAATTCATAGTAAAGTAATCGTCTCTCGTATGTCTCTCTGTTGAGGATGAAAAAACATCAGCATTATGACGTACTTCTTAGAACTGCCATAATATATAATTTATTTTGAATTCGTGATAGTCATACATTTGCCAACATCTTAATCATTTATTTATATTTTTCACTGATGTTAAAAAAAGAATATTGACATGACCTCTATAGTATTGATTGAGCAAACTTACGCTCACGTAAACATTCACGCTAAATTTGCAGAATAATAGCCATCAGATAGCTGTTTTAAAACATACATGGAAAGCTATCATGATAATTAATTTATTTTTGAAGTTCGGAACTCTCTCGGAGAAAGTACGTGTCATAACAATATATCTCAAAACTCTTAATCTTGATTTCGATAAGAGATTTTTTGAACTTTAGAGATTGTTTTTTTTTTAATTGCATTGTCAAAATGTTTGTAGTTTCCGAAAAATTAAAAATAATAGGCTTTTCGTGTAAACTAAATTCGCGAAAGGTAATTAAATAACAAAATCTTTATTTATTCATTTAAATGCAAATGAATGAATTTGATTTTTCAGTTTTAAAAAATTTCGCAATTATATTAAAGTATTTTCTAGTGTGTGTGTGTGTGTGTGTGTGCATAATATATTAATTAAAAACTTCTATAATAAATAATAGTTCATTTCAAATTTTTTTTTTAAATAAAGAAAAAAGAAAAATTTATTATATTCTATAAAAAAATATATATTGATACGATAGATAAAGTAAATATACAAGATAATTTTGGCTTATCGTCGAACGATTTTTAAAGGACACATGCAATCAAAACAAAATGCGGTTTAACAAACGGGATGTTAAATAGTTTTTGAAAATAATTAAAATTAAAAACATTGACAATTTTGATTTCATAAATGTACATATAAATATATTATACTATGCTACCGCCTGGCTGTCACATTGAACATTCTGTTGAGGATGAAAAAACATCAGCATTATGACGTACTTCTTAGAACTGCCATAATATATAATTTATTTTGAATTCGTGATAGTCATACATTTGCCAACATCTTAATCATTTATTTATATTTTTCACTGATGTTAAAAAAAGAATATTGACATGACCTCTATAGTATTGATTGAGCAAACTTACGCTCACGTAAACATTCACGCTAAATTTGCAGAATAATAGCCATCAGATAGCTGTTTTAAAACATACATGGAAAGCTATCATGATAATTAATTTATTTTTGAAGTTCGGAACTCTCTCGGAGAAAGTACGTGTCATAACAATATATCTCAAAACTCTTAATCTTGATTTCGATAAGAGATTTTTTGAACTTTAGAGATTGTTTTTTTTTTTAATTACATTGTCAAAATGTTTGTAGTTTCCGAAAAATTAAAAATAATAGGCTTTTCGTGTAAACTAAATTCGCGAAAGGTAATTAAATAACAAAATCTTTATTTATTCATTTAAATGCAAATGAATGAATTTGATTTTTCAGTTTTAAAAAATTTCGCAATTATATTAAAGTATTTTCTAGTGTGTGTGTGTGTGTGTGTGTGCATAATATATTAATTAAAAACTTCTATAATAAATAATAGTTCATTTCAAATTTTTTTTTTAAATAAAGAAAAAAGAAAAATTTATTATATTCTATAAAAAAATATATATTGATACGATAGATAAAGTAAATATACAAGATAATTTTGGCTTATCGTCGAACGATTTTTAAAGGACACATGCAATCAAAACAAAATGCGGTTTAACAAACGGGATGTTAAATAGTTTTTGAAAATAATTAAAATTAAAAACATTGACAATTTTGATTTCATAAATGTACATATAAATATATTATACTATGCTACCGCCTGGCTGTCACATTGAACATGATACGTTATCAATGATTGATTTCTATAATGTCTCATTCACAAAAACTATTCTACGAAATATTTTCAATCGCAGTTTTTTTCCTTATATCATTATATTATCATATTTTCCTTATAATATGTTATAGACACGTAATATCTATCGTTATGCGAATACATAATTGTGTGACTGGTGACATGCTATCGTAATTGAAAAAAAAATCTAATTAGCTGATATATCACTGATAACATATGTGATAACCGATGAGATATTAACACCTGTTAAATTGCATGCATGCAAACAAATGACATGCTCAAAGATTTTATCCATTAAATTCCGATGGTTCCTTTCGCAAGATTACATTCTTGACAAAACGTTCTGGGTGACTTTATTTTTACAATTAATTTAACACTTGCTCAATTCTGCGAAATACTTGCATTTCCGACAATAATCAAGAATGTTAATAGCACAACAATTGCAAGGGTATGCAGAAGCGACAATTATTAAAACTGACAATATGGGCTTTATTGGCCTAATTTTTACTTTACCGGATATGATACATACGTGAAAGTATGAAGCAAAAGATTCCTCGTCCTTTGTCACAAATATTTATTAATAAAACTATTCACGATTTCGATACACTTCTTTCACATACCTAGAAAGAAGTTTCTCAATTTTTTTTAAATAATCAAATCTCAGTGACTTTATCTCAAACTTAGTAAAAAAGAAAAAAAAAAGAAGTGAATTATTTCCGTGCTAAATAAATCAATCCAATGAATATTTCCGCAAACTTGTAAATTTTATTGTGTTTCCGTAGCATACGCCTGTTGCAGTTTCCACGTCAAAAGTGATATCATGTTAATGATAACACATGATCTTTGTATACCGATATTTCTCAACTTCCTTTTTATGCGCATTCTCCGCGTCATATATAATTATCTCAACACGAATTTATCTCTAAACGTAATATTTTTTTATAGGCGTAATTTTCTCTTATAATATTATCTATTATTATATAATTTTGTTTTTTCCGTGATTGTAAATTGCTTGAAATATATATTTCACATTTTAATTAACTCTCGTTAATATCAATGTGAAAAAAATCGATAGACATGTTGATCCAAAGTTTATAGGCAGTGTAATTATATCTCGATTTTGCGATATGTGATGGGCCCTCTATCATTTTTTGCTTTCATCGTCCGTTCATGTGGAATCCTGGTGAATCTCATTTATGCTCGCATTATGTAAATAGCATCGCTGGAAATTTGTTGCCATATAAATGTTCCGTAAAATCACACATCGGGCTTTTCCCGGCACGCGTCAATAACCAGCGTAAATTACGCTGCTAAATCATGAGCTTTGGAAACGCGGAAACTTTGTCGATTCATTATCAACAAATTTTGCGATAGTAAAGGAAAAAAAAAGAATAAAGACATGGCACATCCTGCTCCGCGTCGCTCAACTACAATACAACTACGACGATTAACGAAAGTTTACGATGTATGGATCGTCCTTGACGATCCTCTGTGAACGGGTGTTTACGTCACAGAACAGGGCCCGATTCACTCAATGCTCCTAAGCCAGTAAAAATGTTGCGGATAATTTTTCAAGATCTTTGTGTTTTGATTTTATATATGTATTATATATTAGTAAAAATGAACTTGCTTTATCATGCTACACGCAAACGATATAGTTTGCATTATCTTTTTTTTGCATTTTAGAATTCGTAGCTATCAATACACGAGACAAGGCAGGGAAAACACATTCCGCGTATATGTAAATTCGCGAGAAATTTAAAAGATATATAAAGAAAAAAAAAATAAATAAAATAAATGATACGATGTAGCAAGTTCAGAAAACACAATAAATATACGACCGCCTGTTGAAACACGGATTTACTGATTCATAGATTTACAGAATCTATATGGCCAGCCAAAATTACGATGAATTTATTAACAAAATATTTTTTTATTTTTCGAACGCTACCGCTACTAAATAGATATTTTTAAACTAAATCCGATCCTGTGCACGATACGATCATCCGCGAGGCGGTGCCTGAACCGGTTCGTGGAAATGACGTCTATACGCCGTTTACTTACCGATTTGCAATATGGTAGTTGATGCGTTACTGGACGATCATTTGCGGGTCTCGCTTTGTTCACCTTGATCCCTCTTTTATCGGAAGACAACGGTGATTAATTATTAATAACGATATCACACATACACGCACTTCTGATATCACAACACGTGATTTTTCGTACAACGTTTGTAATTAATAGACACTTTGTTTATTTTAATTGCACTTTGTTCTCTTCTTTAGATGTGGTTCGTCTTAAGGCGTAAAAGAAAACGTAAGCTAACGACGAATGTAATTTGAACGTACAAACTCATAGATCTGTCAAGCTGATCGTACGACCGCGCAGTCCGACATAGCCTGACTGACTGATTATGAGCGATCGACCGATTGTGAGATCGTGACCTCCCCTCTTTCCATCTTCCCACTTCCCACTCTTTCTCCTTTCCGCTCTATCTTCCCCTCTGTCTGCCTTTCTCTTTCTCTCTCTCTCTCTCTCTCTTTCTCTGTCTTTCTCCAGAGAGAGAGAGAGAGAGAGAGTCTCTCATTCATTCACTCACCCGCGCATTTCTTTTCCTTCTGTTAATCAACATTCTGCTTATCATTAGAAATAGAGGGAAAAATTGTGTATATATATACATATATATAGAATAAAATCACGCGAGCCATATATCAAAATTTAAATAAATATTATAAAATTATATTTGTATATAACAAGGATCTTTTCCTTTTTTAAATATTTCATATCGCTTGTCACGTTTTATGCTTTTCTGTTTTAAATAAACTTGATTTGGTATACGCTTATATCCGATTACCATTTATCTGTTGGACAAGAAGGCGAAATATTCGATTGTATCTTGATGATATTAATATGCACGTTTGGTAAAAATAGTGATGATGGAAGAGGAAAAGTATTTTAGAATATTTTTAACATTGCTCCTATCATGGAAATCTTTTATATATAATATGTGATATCAATGAAAAAGAGAGGGGCATTTCTTTATAAAATATTCAGGTTTCAGATATTGAAATCTTATTACTTTTTTCTGTTTTTCGTAAAATGTAAAAAATCACCAAGATCACCAAAATCACCTTTTTATATTTCTTGAAGACTGATAATGGATATCATTTATTAAAAATTTTTAAAAATACCCTAGATTTTTATGCTTTCTGTCAAAATGATATATTTTTATTTCTTATTTATTACGGTTGACATCAAAATGAGATTAATTATATGTTTTATAATATCAACTTGATCTTCAATTCAAAAATTTAAAATTAAACAAGAAGAAAGATCTTCAAAATGTGAAGTTATTTTACCGAATTTACATTAGATATTAAAGTATTATTAGTTAAAAATGCTATATTGCGTGTGTATACATAAAATGTGAAACACATATAATGTTAATCCTTTACAGTTCTTCACATCTTTAAATTCAAGAAATATTTTAGTATTCTGCTTTTTATTAATTTGCCTTGCATACAACTTTCACAGTTGAAATATCGATCATTGCGTAAAATATACATTTGTTCACGACAGAGATGGATTGAAAAAATATTGTCAAAGCTTATAATTTGTCACGGGGGATTAAGCGATAATCTGCGGACGGTTGTCAGATATACAGCCAAATAAAATTTACGCATGTAGATATTGTTAATCCGTATTTTTTTCTTTCGATGTCATTTTTATTTTTATTTTTTTGTAACTTATAGGAATCGCAGTGTAGCGCGGAATTTGAATGGCACACCGAAGTGATCTGCGCGAAACATGCCAATTCTCGAGATGTGGATCGAGAAGAAGTACCTTCCTCCGGAATTCTCTTGGTCTCTTCTAGTCACGGTAAACACGGTAATACATTTTGATGGCATCAGATTACAGATGCGACGTTGATGCCGAATTTGGCAAGACAGATTGAGGAAAATGATAAGATTCTGGATAATTGAAAGCCAGACGCTAAATAAAGTGACAGATACATAAAGGGAAAGCAAAGTCAATTATTCTTTCTACTTTATTTTAAGAGGACATTTGGCGAGCTTGTTTTTATGAAACTAGTAGAAATATATTTTTGTCAAATGAAATTATTTTACTTTACTCAGTTTTTCTTATTTGTCTCAGTCTATCTTGCTGCAACGATTTTACAAGTAATATCCTTGCTTACAGCTGGAGCGATAGCTGGCATAGTGCTAACTGTGATCGCGGTGTTGGTCGCTTTAATTTATTTCCGAAATCCGGAGAAAAGAGCGTGCTTTCGTTCGTGGATAAATCTGCTTAGTTTCAGAAGAGGTGCAAGCCGCATCCAGTATTGTAGAGTACGTTCATTTCCTTCTATCTTTTTATGAGCTTTTTATGAGCTGCCGCGTATATTTTACATTTTTATCATCGCAGGTCGATACGACTGAGGAGGCTAGACTTTTGTTCGACGCTTCCGATCCCACGCAGTGTCAAACGGATAGCGACGATGATCTTCTGCATGCATAGCAAAATAACGTTATAATTTTCGTTCTAAAATTATAGATTTTACCGAATTACCGAATTATAATAATTTATTTTCAATATTTTTCTGTAAATCGTCGAATATAAATCATCTTGAAAATCATATGGGACAAAG
Source organism: Formica exsecta (assembly GCF_003651465.1). Lineage (NCBI taxonomy): Eukaryota > Metazoa > Arthropoda > Insecta > Hymenoptera > Formicidae > Formica > Formica exsecta. The sequence goes on from NW_021853485.1 coordinate 4,329,445, forward strand.
TATGAAATTAATACATTACATTAATAATATTTGTGTGCTACAAAATTAATACCATTTCCTTTTCTTTTTTTATATGTTACGATAAAAAGGATATCATGGATAATAATTATTTTTTACAGTAGTAATTAATAGCTATATTCGCTATAATTAATAGCTATATCCGTTCGTAGTATCAAAGTCGGAAATATAAATAAATATTTTATATGAGTAACGACATATTTGGAGGAATTCATGATGTGAAAAATAACTTTCCCTAATAACAAGAAACATTATTAGGTTTTATTATAAACATAATATTATCAAGTAATTAAATCTTACGTTAGTTTGATTTGGATATTCCATAAAAATGGATTATAATTTATATTCTGTATAACAAGTACTTTGGTCGCAACTTATACAGCTCCTTCACGTTAGTTTGTTAGAGATTTAAGGTATATAGTAAAATAATTATTCTCGCGCGATAACAACGTAATTACAAATACTTATGAAGCAAAACTTGTAAGTAAAACGAGAAGAACATGAACTGTAAATATACACAAGTATAAATATGAGACGCAGCGGATACTGTAGCATTATCCTTCTGTTTGCCAGGTGTTGAGACACATATATCTTGACAATCTTCATCCTCGCATAGATCACACAAAGTTGTTTTTCTAGCCTCATAAAATACCCTTGCTCTTCTTGCTACATAGAAAAATAGAAATATATTTTTTATGATCTCTATTTTTTGTGTCTCTTATATATTATTTTTATCTTAGAATATCTTTCAAATATTTTTTAAGTCAAATTAGAGAGCTTAAATGATATACTTACATGAATCATAATAATCATATATAGAAACGGGAACTGGTTTCTGCTTAGCTACTTTATGCGTCCTAAATGCGGATACAGTAGGGCAATACTCTTCCTTGATCATCTATGATAAAATAAATAATTCTCTTTTTAGATTTTTCATATCAAGTGACGCGGTAGCGTCGCGACGTTTTAATATTGTATTTCTCATCATATTCTTATGCAAACTATTAAAATAATTTATGGCAATTAGTTATTGTTGACAAGCTACGATATAGATTTTACCTTGTCGAAATATAAAACCACCATTGTGTCACCATTTTTAGTTTCCACACGTTTTACATGCGATGATATTTCTAGACTCGGTAGAGAATCTCTGTCAACAGTGAAGCCGGAAGGTAGACTTACTTCCATAACGGCCATATTGCTCTCGTTTGCTTCTTTGGTTGGAACAAATCTGACGATGAAGAATTTGATAATAATTTTCGAACGATAGAATCGTGTAAGAAAGAATTAGGAAAATAAATATTCTTAGTATCTATCTTTTTATTTTATGATTAAATTAAATTAAATTATAATTTCCGTATGTGCATATCTTTCACTTGGGAATCAAAAATTTAAAAATAATTATCTTCTTCCGTGCGACGATTAGAATATCAAGTATACTTAAAAACGCTGATACCTTTCTTTCTTTACTGTCGGTAATAAAATTGATAAATTTGTGAGATAATAAGGTAGACATACCCCGAGCATATAGACAGTTGTAAATAATTGGGGTTGGAGTTTTTATCCACTTGAGGATCCAACGTGAATAATGGCCATGCCCCAGTCACGTTTACATTATATTGATAGGAGACTTGCACCAACACGAAACCTTTACCGGATGCCGTTATATTGACGAACCGTGTTTTCGTGGGTAGTATCTGTTTTTGAAGTATCATAGAATTGCCGCTATTTATGTTCATGTATCCTTGACCGTCTCTCCCATATTTAAATGCGATTCGAACCGAGCTCGTATCCTTTGACAATTTCTCAGCGAGCTTCGCTAATGCTTGAAGTCCGATCACGGTGTCCTAGATTATTTCGGACATAATTTCGAACAAATCTTTGTTTAGTTATCCAACATATTAAACATATATTAAAGATAATAACATTTTGCGTTCACGCACTTTGAATAATTGTACTTACTTGCGTCGAGGCAAAACCTCCTTCTGTGTTTCTTTGTTTGACGAGCCATTTCATGACGGGAATTGCGTCAGCGACCAGATTACGTCTGAGATACGAGAGTAAAGCATAAGATGTCATTTCGACGTCGACGGAACGCGGTAAAGAGTAATGCGGATTTTTGTCGTCTTTTGGAATAGCTTTGCTCCACCATTTGATACCCTGTTTTGTCATAGCCATCGATTCCAGGAAATTAAACGCGGACGTCTCGTATGGATGCTTCCCCAAATTCAAGGCGTAGGCGCACAAGCTCAATGCATACGTGTCGTTTAATCCTTCCATGTTACGAACGATGTAGTCGACAGCTTTGTTTATCGTATTACGATATTTC